>NC_055665.1:872631-955131 GCF_017976325.1 Chelmon rostratus | reverse complement strand
GGGGAGTCAGGGGGAGGAGTGGTGCCTCCTGCTGCTGCCTGCTGACACAAGTGCAATTTGTTTTCTTCTCGCCGTTTGTCTGCCTGAAACCTGCTGCGATCGCTGCAGCCGCCTGCACAGACTGAGGTTCACCTGAGCAACAGGTGAAAACAGGTGAAAAGCCTGAGAGCAGACAGCAGAAAGAAGCATCATTTACTCCAGTCAGAGTACTAATACACGCTGTGAACATACTCCACTACAAGTCCTGCCTTTAATATAATCAGCAGAAAGAACTTAAAGTAAAAGTCGTCATGTATCAGTAAAATGTTCCTGTCAGTGTTTTTCTATCATATCTGATGTTTGTGGATTAATATTACTGCTTCATAGAATAGAAATACTCATATGAAGTACAAGTACCTTGACTGTGTACATCAGTACTTCATTTTTCACTTTGTGTTTTGACACTTTGAGGCACCAGAAGGTCACAAATCTCTGCCAACACGAGAGAGAAACTGACTTCATCGAGTGTTCAGAGGACGTTTCAGCAGCTGCCGGCGTCTCTGGGACAAAAGGCTGCTGGGAAATCAAACTTCTAACCTGCAGCTGTAGTCATGTGATGTTGTTGTCCACAGGTGGAATTCTGTGTGGATTGAAGCACAGGCTTTTATTGTGAAGGGTTAGCACTCTGCTGTCATCTTTCCTGTGTTCTCAGTGTTGCTCACCTGTTGTGGATTTTGTACATTCGTATGTTGTGTTTCATGGTAAGGTTAGAAACCTTTACCTGGGCAGGTGCTCGTTTACTCTGCACCGGCTGTAAATGTGAAGTTAATTGATTGAATTTGAACCAGGTGTTATTTTAGTAACGCTGTGTTTTAAAGCAGCAGGTCTGCTAACTGTGGGAGAAGAGTAAAGGTTGTGTGTTGCTGCTGCAGGGCTGCAGCGTAGCTCGTCATGCTAACGTGCTAACTGTGTCTGCAGGTGTTTGTGTAAATCGTGGCTCTGATTGTCTGTTTGGGGCTCCCGTAGCTGAAGGCTGCGTCCTGACCACAGCTGCAGCTTCATCTTTGTGTGCAGGAGAGGAGCTGTGAGCCTCCTCTTCCTCCGTATGTGCTGCTGTTGGTGGAGACTAAATTTCTGAGACGTCCCAGGAAGTTGTTTCTTTGATCCACTACACAACCAGGACTTCATTTCATTCACGGCTCGCTGTGATCTGAACCGAGAGGGTTTTTCTTCTTTGTGGTGTGAAGCTCTTCGCCGAGTCGGGGCCACCGACTCTCTGTTGCTATGCAACCAAAGTGAAAGGCCGTTTGAAGTGTGACAGTCTGATTAAGGCTGAGATGCTTCTGAGTTTCACAGCGAGAAATAAAAACACAGCAGCTCCGCCTCTGAGACGGAAACCAGCAGACGTCAGGCGCCGCGTCGTTCCACCTGCGACCTCAGAGACGCTGAAGGCCGAGCTGAGGTGACCTCTGACCCCACGCAGCACTGAACGCCGAGACACGCCCCCAGAGAGACGGAGGAAAGAGACAGACAGAAGCTTTCAGCAGGAAGACACACCTGGAACAGGTGAACAGCTGTGATTGGATAATAACACCCTGAGTTCTGTTATCCAATTGATTCAAGATCTTCAACCATTTATCCAATGAGAATTGTTCGCCTGGTCTGGGTCAACTGCAGGGGACAGTCTGTCTGCAGGGGACAGTCTGTCTGCAGAGGACAGTCTGCCTGAAGGGGACAGCGTGACAGCAGGGGACAGTCCGCCTGCAGGGGACAGTCCGCCTGCAGGGGACAGTCTGTCTGCAGAGGACAGTCTGCCTGCAGAGGACAGTCTGCCTGCAGGGGACAGTCTGCCTGCAGGGGACAGTCCGCCTGCAGGGGACAGTCTGTCTGCAGGGGACCGTCAGTCTGCAGAGGACAGTCTGACTGCAGGGGACAGTCTGTTTGCAGGGGACAGTCTGACTGCAGAGGACAGTCCGTCTGCAGGGGACAGGTTGTATTTCAGCAGGAAACACCTCGGTTTGTCTCTGATCCTCAGTTTCTGTCTTCAGAGCGGTCCGTGAAGCCGGGCTGAAAGAAGCGCTGCGTTAATAAACCTGAGCCTCCGTTTCACCTGCTGACCCGCTCGCCAATTTAACGAGAGCAGGAGAGCCGGTCCGCTCGGTGAGGAGCTGATTAACTCCCTCAGGAGGAGGCAGTGGTGGAAGCAGGGGGAGGACAGACATTTGATATTCACACTGCTCCATTCTGCTTCTTTTAGCATTGTGCTAGCATTAGCAATCTGTAATTTGATGCTAATTTCAGGCGAAGAAAAGCAGTTCTCTGAAGTGAGCTCGTTCTTTAGGTTTATGAGCAGGAAGTTCTGCGAAGGACAAACTGACACCATCTGAGCCATGACTCATTTGTTAAAAACCGTCTTTTCCTTAAACGCTTCTTTGTAGATAAATGTCATATTTTTCTTTGAACAGATGAATTTAGTGAAATGCTGTTTGTCAGTGTCCCACTGACCACTGTCTCTTTAATTATTACCAAAGGACACTGACCTTCGTCTGAATTCAGGGTTCTGAACCCGTTCGGCTTTGGTAAAAACAGCAGCGCACACCAGCAACTCACGTGTTTGACCTCTGACCTCTGAACTGTTTCTCCCTCAGGAAGGTGTTGAAGCAGATTCCTCTGGGCGACCTTCGACCCGACGAGACGGTCCGAGCTACGCAGGAAGCCCACCTGCTGTCTCAGCTGCACCACCCGGCCATCCTCGCCTTCTATCACAGCTTCCTGGAGAGAGACGCCTTCTGCATCGTCACGGAGTTCTGCCAGGTAACGCCGAGACAGGGGGGGGGGGGTCAGCTGACCCGAGGACCTAAGACAAGAAGTGTCGGCTGTGGATTGTTTGAAATGTGTATGACAATGGTACATTTTAGTTTCACCACTGATGCCGAGATTATTTTACACTGCGTTTAGTTGATGCTTTTATCCAGAGCGACAGTGAAGGCTTTCATTCACCACGTGGAAACCTCATCTTCTTCAATGTGCTGAACTGCTTCAAACAACACATTTGGAAACAATAAAAGATGGAGGAAGAGGATGGTGTTGTCATGGTTCCAGCTGCAGCCTGAACAGGTGAGTTTTCCGTCTGTCATGGAGGACCTGCAGAGTTCCTGCCGTCCTGACGTGGAGCTCGATCCGTCACTGTGAAGTCCGGACAGCAAACAGTCATGGATTTGTTGAGCAGAAGTTTGGCCTTCTTCTTCTTGGCAGTAACAGATGCTGGTGGACCGGTTGGGGTCTATGGTTAGACCATGTTCTGGATGTAGGACGGCCTGAGGTCAGTACCATCGTCTTGCGGGGTGGAGAGGAGCGCCGTGGTTTGGAGAACTTGACTCTGACATCACCTTCACACCAGAGTCTCTGGTGGTGATGAAGAGGATGTAGGTAGGAGGTGAAGAGCAGCTCATCATCCATCCATCCATCTAGGGGCCTCCTACCAGTTGGGCGTGGCAGGTAAACCTCCAAAGGAAGGCGCCCTGCTGAGCCTCCTCAGCTGGCCCCCCTGGACGTGAGGACTCTGGACTCTGGATGTCTGAGCTCTTCACTCAGAGGGGAGGGAACTCGCCTCAGCTGCTTGTATCCACCATCTCAGGTGAGAGCTGGAGCGTCGATCGGCTGGTTTCGCCCTCTGGCTCGGCTTCGTACGGCGGCCGCGTCACTGCCGACGCTGCACCAACCTCGTTCCCTCGTTCAGTTCAGGAAGCGCCGCTAACATGCAGATCACAGGCAGCGAGGGAGTCACATGTCTACAAATTGCAAACAAACGGGCGAGTCCTTCAGGGCTGCTGCGTGTGTGAAACAGCCTCCTCTCAGATCTGAACCCAGAGCAGAGAGCCTCCTCTCAGTTCTCTCTTTCCAAACATCCATCGTTTTTGTTCTGAGGGTGTGAGCTAAAAGAAAAATGAAGCAATAACATGAAATAGAAGCCCCCCCCCCTCTGTGATTCCATCTTTTCATTATGTTTCTCGTTTCATCTCCGCGGGTCTGATTACAGCAGGTACTGTCTTCTCTTCTCTCCACTAACGAACCTCGGGCTCCCACTCGCGGTGTATTCTCCTCGTCCACGTCACTCAGCGGTGATCCCCCCTCGTTATTATGCCGCCCTCCCCCCCCACAGCGTCGCTCCGCTTCCCCCTTTCAACGAGGCTCTGAAGCCGCAATGTCGCCTCGAGGTTTAATTTCCGCGCTGCCTGTCGGGGAACTATCGACACGTTTTTTCCTGCTGCGTTTGTACGAGGAGGCGGCAGCGACGAGGAGACGCGCCGACAGGAAGCTGCGGCAGCTCCGACGAGTCGCTTCAGCTTTTAAACAGCTCGGTTTTAAAAGAGTTTGGCTTGAAACAGCCTGCACACACACAAACACAGATATCTTCTGATTGAACTCAGAGGCTGTCCAATCAAAGAGCCGGTGCACTCAGAGACCCTCCGAGCTATTGTTTCTTGCCAGACCATTACCCACAATCCCCTGCAGAGCTGTGGAGGACTGGGGTTTCACTGCAGCCTATTAGAGAGAAAAGATGAATGAAGAGACGGTGCCTGGTTATCAGGAAAAAAACCCGACACAATCAAACAAAAGATTAAAGCAGAAGATGATTTTAAAACAGACCAGCGTCTGTGGTTAGTTCACTGTCTGCACAAGCAGCAGGACAGACCAGCGTCTGTGGTTAGTTCACTGTCTGCACAAACAGCAGGACAGACCAGCGTCTGTGGTTAGTCCTCATGTCTCTCCCTCCCTGTCTCTCTCTCCATCAGGATCGGGATCTGGACTGTAAGCTGGAGGAGGTGAGACAGGCCGGGCAGAGCCTGCCTGAACTCCAGGTCATCGATTGGCTCGTCCAGCTGTTGCTCGGCCTTCACTACATGCACGACAGGTGGGGATACGGTCGCTATGGCAACCTGGATTCCTCCCTTTTCCTCCTCAAGAGCACCCTTTCTCTCTTTTTATTTTGCCCTAGATTCATAGTTCAGTTTTCTGCATAATTAGGATAATTAGCCTCATTAGCTCCCACATAGCATTACTGTGATTGGCTGGAGGTCAAAGGTCACCCATAGATGTAGTGAACTGGAAGCAGACTGACGGGTTCAGTAGCTGAACACATCACGTGATCAATCAGTCATAGAATAAATGATATTAAGTGAATCAATCAATAAACGCTTGGATGAATAAATGAGCGTGAATTCTTTTTCATCCCGTTTCTTTGGCTGCTGCGCTGCTCTCTGCAGGCGAATCCTCCACCGAGATCTGAAGGCCAAGAACGTCTTCCTGAAACGAAACCTTGTTAAAATTGGTGAGTTTCCTCCTCCGCCGCTGCTGCAAAGGCTCATGGGACTTTCTTCATGTCTCACTTCAACATTTATGTGCGTTTGTGCGTATGTGTGTGTCGGACGTGGGTTTGCTACACATTCACTCGTGCTGCCTTCAAAGACTCCCTCTCACAAACAACAAAAACTCTGGAAACATAAATAGAAACACGCCTCCAGTTAATTACGAGCTCGTACTGAAGCGGCAGACGGTGTTCCCTCTCAGATGGTAGATCTGGAGTGTGAACTCAGCACATTGGTGCTGTTGTTTGCTGCTTTGTACTTTAAAAGTCTCTGCTGGCAGTTTGTAGTTTGCTGATCAGCAGCTGCACACACACACACGCACACACACACACACACAGAGCAGAGAGACACTGTGTCAGTGTGAGACACATGCAAGTGTTGCAGCATGAAATGTGTCTTAGCAGAAAAGTTATTTCTATTCTGTGAGATTTACAGTGTAGGACAACGTTTTACTGCCACTGTGAGAAACAGCTATTGTTTTCATGTTTCATGTCACAGTGATTTCTACATACGAGTGACGTCTGGTTGAAGCTTTAAACAACTGCACGTGTGCATCTTTACTCAATCTGTTTTACCTTTGTGCAGAAGCGCTGCATTAAAGGATAACTTTGGTTTTTTACAACCTGGACCTTATTTGTAGCATTAAATACGACCATTTACTCCCCCAGACAACTTTGGTGGCATTTGGAGTCGTTTTGAAGAAATTAGCCCCAGAGGAGCGGCGCGTATATCCGTATAATGCGAGTACTCGGGGCATCCATGCGCAGCCTCTATATAACGCATAATCTGCAGAAACTCGTTCATATTCCAATATTTAGTTCTGATATGCTGGTGCTATTCCCCTCTGAGCCCGTGGTGGCATGTTATCAACATCCGGCGTCTCTAGACAACTACCTCTGACGTGGATGATGTCATTACCGAACGCCGCGCGCTGCGAGCAGCCAGCCACAACACGGCTGACTAACGCGGCGGTCGGCTAGTTTAGCTGTAGTTCGCGACTGTTATTTTTCACAAAATGGATGAATATTTTTCCGACTCTGAGGTGGTGGACGATGACTTTGTTTACGATGGACGTCCTCACCGTTTTGAGCCAGAGTACACGGACGAGGAGCTCGTTGAAAGGAGGACGAGGAGGCAGAGAGAGGAACAGCTGGCCAAACAACAACAAACGGCTGCGCGTCCACGAGTCCACCGCGGGCTCAGAGGGGAATAGCACCAGCATATCAGAACTAAATATTGGAATATGAACGAGTTTCTGCAGATTATGTGTTATATAGAGGCTGCGCATGGATGCCCCGAGTACTCGCATTATACGGATATACGCGCCGCTCCTCTGGGGCTAATTTCTTCAAAACGACTCCAAATGCCACCAAAGTTGTCTGGGGGAGTAAATGGTCGTATTTAATGCTACAAATAAGGTCCAGGTTGTAAAAAACCAGTTATCCTTTAAATACAGATGTTATTGTTCAACTTGTTGCAGTAAAATCATTTATCAGTTGTCCAAAAAGCCCAGATATAAAATATTTTTGCTTGCAGGAAATATTAATTGTGGTGTATTTGATCGAGCACTCGGTGCTCTACTATGTTGGGCTGTCAGGCTATGGGAGTGTTCTATGATTGATTGCTGGGGTCAATGTTGTGATGGTGTTGCCCGCAGTCTCGCCTCCGTGTGTGTTATTCCTTATAGCGTAAGTACCCACAGTTAAGTGACAGTAATAAGGGCTAAAGTTACAACATTAATGTCCCTCACGGGTGTCAATCAGCGTGATGTGATGTTCATTAAGTTAGCTGATTATGACTTGGTATCAGGTGGAAATTATCTTCTTTCTAGCTTTCATCACAGCATTTCTTCTTCTTATCACAGTGAAACAGTGGAAGTGGTTTTCTTCACCTGACACAAAGAACTGAAACAAGAGTGAAACAAGCTTCCTCTCATCTCTGCTGATTCAGTTTAACCGGGCCAGTCCTCACCAGAAACACGACTGTGTGGGTCAACACTGCGAGGCAGTTATTATGACCCGTCTTTAACACCAGGCCAGTAAAAATGAGCCTCAAACACGTCCAGACAGACTCACAGTAACCTGAAAACACTGAATCTTTGCTGGCAGTGGACTCTGTCTGAAGCTTGTTAGCTGGAAAACACAAAGAGACCACAGCATGAAGCCTTACACAATACAAACTGATAACTAAACGATAAAATATAATAAACATTTTCATCCTTTCTCTAATGGTATATCTAGGTGTCCTCAAAAGGCAATATATTTATCTACATACATATTTGTATTTATATTCATGGTATCTAAATTTGGACCATTTATATTCATATTAAATGTGTCTGTACCTTTATTTTGGCCATGTATCTTTAAATTTTTTGCCAGTTAGTATATCCATCACTTCAAACTGTGCGTAACGTCTCTATCATCTCTGAGATCATTGATTTGAGGGGCGGAGCTGTCAATAAGTCACTGAAGCGGCAGATCTGTGTTCAGAATATCATTGGCTGCTCAAAGCGTCACTCATCCGTAAAATCGGTTGTGATTGGCTCGATCTGCACACAGAAGACGAGAAGGAGGCTCGTTCGTTCAACTCAAATTGTTATTGGCTGTGCTGGTTGCTAGGCGTCATATGGCGGCTCGTTATTGGTCAAGTGAAGTTTGAGAGAACATGGCGCCAGTCTGGACCAGTTTCTGAAGCTGTAGGGGAAGAAGAAGGTGGAGAGGAGGAGCACATGGCCTGTTGAAGGAGAAATCATCTTTCTGTGGATTGTTATCATGTTCTGGACTAAATATCTCTACTGCAGTGGATCTTCTGGACCTTTGTGGACGTTTCCAGACCGTTTTTGTAGTGTTATTGATCTGTGGATCACTGATCGGTGAGTTGCCTCCGCGTTGTGTTAATTTTAAAATCAGTTGTTTAACTAACGGTGGATAATATGAGAGTAAAGGTGAACTTTGTGTTAATGGAAGAGGAGAGGTATAAAGGACAGGAAGCTGTCCCCGCCGGCGGCTCACTGCTGTTTGAAACCTTCCTCGTTAGAACGACGAGTCTCTTTGTCGAAACAAACATCTTTCAACACTGAGCAGACTGTTACAGCAGGAAGTGACAGGGATTGATGTTTCAGTTTCTGTACCTGCTGTGGGTTTATCGCTGCAGGTGAGATTCACACCTGTGGACAGTTTTCAGGTGGTTGGCAGAACCAATCAAATCCATCCAGTTTGTTCTCCTCTGAGAAGCAGCAGGTCAAACAGACCAATCAACAGAGCTTATTGGCCTCTTTCTGTAACTGTGGAAGATCTGAGTCCTTCCACAATATAAAGTACATCAGTATTGTACCTGTGTGCAGTACTTTGTACTGCTTGTGTTTCTGCACATGAACTGTGACACACAGCACCTTTGCTTTGGTTCAGCGAGCGTCTGAAACCTGCTGATCTCTAGGACTCTCTGACCTTTTCTGAGCACGCTGTTCATCGTCTGTTTCCAGGTGATTTTGGCGTTTCCTGCCTGCTGATGGGATCATGTGACCTGGCCACCACCTTCACTGGGACTCCGTGCTACATGAGCCCAGAGGTGCTGAACCACCAGGGCTACGACTCCAAGTCTGACGTTTGGTAAACCGTCTTTAAAGTCCAACCTGCTTTTATTTGACATTTATTCTATAAATCTCATGTGCTTGTGAGTCTCAGGTGGTTTTTCTCACCTCAGGACTTCCTGTGGGCCTGTGACAAATAAGCTTTTGTGGAAGCGATACAGCTTCTTTTTCCTCTGATGTGATTGGTTTAGAGCTGGAGGCTGAGCAGGTGCATTGTGTGGAGTATGGATGTACTGCTGCAGGTGAAGAGCAGGGAGTCCTTTAGGGAAGGAGACCAGCTGCCTGTCTGTCCTCTGCGAGCCGTCGATCGGATCCAGTGGTTTGATTTTACAGACTCGTGACTGAAACGTGAATCCGTCTGCAGACGAAGGTCATTTCTTCCAGAGATTGATGCCACAGCTGCAGGTCTTTGTTCCACCTTAGAGATGAATTTGGGGCAAAGCTGACAGAGTGAAACATCCAGAAATGACTCTCTGAGTATCCTGTTAGGACGAGATAAGTCTGATCCCTTCTGACGGCAGAGAAACGGAGATCTGACTGTTCTGACAGGCGGGACGACACGATGAGACGATAGGACGATAAGAAGGAGGTGAAGGTGAGAGGCGCTCGCTGACAGCGAAGGATGAGACAAACCTAACTGTCGACGCTCAGAGTTTCTCTCCATCAGCTGATCTGCTCCTGCAGAGCTGCTGTTTGAGCTCACTGACAGGAAATCAGACGCTTCAAAGCACCAAAGCAGGTTTAAAACACACTCGAACCAGATGTTGACAATCTGTAAACACATCTGTCTCTTCAAGAGGGACACTAAACTTCACTCCTCCGTCCGTCAGTGAGAGATCGACTAAAGGACGCCGTCGTTTTCTCTGAGCCACCAAAGGTTCAAAATCTAACATTTCTGCTTCAGAATGTCTAAAAACCACTGAGGTTTCATATGTTGTTGCGTTGGGTACTTACATACTGTCATTTCATTCAAGGTAGCGTCGTGTTTTATTTGGTCACCTGTCCGTGGCGGCAAGTGGCGAGTAAAACACTTTCCCTCCAAAGAGTCCAGTCAAACAAAGCCGAGAGGTCAGAGGTCACTTTAATCAAGTTTCTTAACGAGATAAGAATCCACCTTCGTTAACCCAGCTCGTTAACACACACAGAGTGCTGACAGCAGGCGGAGGTCAGTTGTTGTAATTAATGAGGAATAGATCAGAGAGGAGGATGATGAGGAGGCAATTAGCAGCACAAAGTGATGAAGGCTTCCTCGCTTCCATGCACTTTTCACACGTTTAGTCATATCTGACATGCTCTTCCTTCACTGTGTGATTCCCTATGTCATGCAGGTAGCCAATAGGAGAGCAAGGGGGTGTGGCCTGAGTGTTTCAAAATAAGACACTTCCTCTTGCAGGTTTAATAATTATAACATCTTTTAAAAGGTGTTGAAAGAAGTTCTGCTGGTGTGTTCATCAGTCAGTTAAACTTTTTATCCTTTACTTTAATGTAAAGCTAAATGTTTGAAGAGTGAGCGGGCCGAGAGAGCAGCAGAAACACAGCGAATACAAACGGACAAATCCGACGAGCGAGTGAACACAACGTCCGGTCGAAGTGCAACACGAGGTCGAGCTCAGCGAGAGCGGCGGCTTCGCTTTGCTGCTTCATGCTCTTCTAACTTCT
Source organism: Chelmon rostratus (assembly GCF_017976325.1). Lineage (NCBI taxonomy): Eukaryota > Metazoa > Chordata > Actinopteri > Chaetodontiformes > Chaetodontidae > Chelmon > Chelmon rostratus. The sequence continues at coordinate 944,535 of NC_055665.1, read as the reverse complement.
GTAGAACATTTGGAGACATTCAGTTTGGTTTTGTGGCGTGCACAGGGGGGCGACTGCCCCCCCTCGTGGCCCAGTTTTTGAAAAATGCGCGCTAAAGTGCCCTCCTGGACTCCAAAACACGTGCTAAACTTTTTTTCCTTTTCGTCCCTGCCCTTCAAAAAGTCTGTGCACGCCACTGGATAAGAGGGATCCAGCCTAAAGAGAGATTTACATATGAAAGCCAACCAATGAGCTGTCCGCTCAGCAGCAGCAGACAGAGGTGGTGCACGTTTCCACAGCCAGTAAGAACCCTTAAACCTGCTTTCATTCATTTTTTTCCTGTTTTGTCTTTACGTGAGTGAGTCGGCTCATTACTGTCGTCTGTTCTTCCAGAATTAAAACTAAAACTAAAACTAGGAGCTAAAAGAGGCTCAAAAGCGCAGCAGAGCAGCAGAGAAGCTGATGTTTCCCTGCAGGATTCATTTATAGATGACATGCCGACTGCTGATCACGTGACTTCAGCGCTCCATGATGTCATCAGCTGTTTTCAGTGTTGTGGGAGAATTCAACCAGTGTCCAGACTGTCTGTGTCCCCTCAAGAGACCAGCATCCCCCAGATCATTCACACATGACACCCAGGAGGCCGTCAATACTTTGGACCCTCAGACCACAGCTCTCTGTTCCTGTGTCAAGCCTGCACTCAAGCTGACTGATCCTGAGAGGAAGCGAGTCAGACTTTGGTCTCCAGGTCCTGAGAACGTCATGCAGGACTGTTTGCAGGGTCTGAGACCTGACAGACCCCCCGAGGACTCTAAGAGCTACATCAGAGTCCTCCCCCACACGCCGTCCGGCCTCGGCCTGAGCCCCACGCAGTCTGTCACGGTTAGAAATGTGACCTCGGACACTGTGACGGCGGACAGGCGGGGGACAGGCGGGGGCGTATCCTCAGCCACGCTCCGCACACTGTTCGCCTACAACCGCGTCTCCCGCCATCAAGGACTCCACCCACCCCCACACAGGAGGTGCAGAGGTGAGAGACGCAGGACCTCCAGGCTGAGGGACAGTTTCTACCCTCAGGATCTAACCCACTGCCCCCCACCCCCCAAGAATCTCATTGCGCAGGGAACCTGTTCTTTGGCGTGATGTCTGGTGAGCAGTGCCCCCTCCAGCTGAACTCTGCGGCTCATCTTCAGTTTGTACCCCCCCCCACCCGTTAGTACGACGTGATCTGTAGATACAGATAATTAGTGTAGATCAGTGATTACTAATAAACTGACAGACGCACCTGTGAAAGCATTAATAAAACAGAAAGGTGTAGTTAATTAGTAATTATTGAACGATGATGATTCATGTAGATCGTTAGTAAAAAGCAGGAAGCGATGCTGCAGGTTACCGCGGTGATGGATGCTGTTCCTCTGGTTGTTAGCGAGCTAATAAACAGACGGAGGTAATTAGAGAGCAGGCGGCAGAAAGCGAAGCGGCTCATTAATAACTAAACAAACAGAATGAAGACAGAGAGAAGAGGAGGCTCGGAGCCTTCGTCATGTTTTCCTTCACTGGTTCAGAAACATCTTCACCTCTGACTTCCTGCTGTAATCTCTGGAGAGTAACTAGTTACATGTTGAAACTGCTGCTGCTTCTCTGAGGTTTACATTTATGTTTTAGGACTTTTCAGCTTTATTGCCAAGTTACATTACTCTGATTAACTCATTTAAATAGTTACTGATTACCTGCTGAGCGGGGTAACTACTACTACTAACTAGTACTACTACTACTAACCTGAACTGCTATAAAGGTAACTTTCCCCAAGTGTCTGATTGGTCAGTGATCAGAACGGGGCTCGTTCTGTGATTTGATTTGAGTCTGGATCTTTGAAGCTGCTTTAAAGTCCATGGAGCTGTTGTCATAGCAACAAGTCCTAAACCCAAACCTGCTGATGTGACAGTTCATTGGTCGGGACCAACAGGAAGTAATAAACAGATACAGACGTCTTTATTAAGATTTGTAATGAAAACATGTTGTTAGATGATGATTTTAGATGAGATCATGGAGATTATTCATCATTATGATCTGTTGATGTAAGACTCATAATATTCTTTCATATAAGAAAGGTGAGGTAAGAATGGGCGCATGTGCACGCAGCGAGCGGCAGCGAGTGTTTATTGAGTCTGTTTCTTTTTGCCTGGTGGCGTGGGTCGGTCAGGCCTCAGTAGCAGAGAAGAACTCTCTGAATCAAGTAGTCAGGTGGTCCAGTCTCCTGATAGGTGAACCCCCGTCTTCTCCTGCCTCCCTGTGCACTAGACAGGTACAGAGGATGGCCACACCTACTCTTAATAATGACTCCCATCCTTTCTTCTGGACGAAGGTTTGTAGTCCCCGGTGCAGGACACAGCGTTATAAAAACAGCTTTGTTCCTGTCGCCGTCACTGAGCTCAGTAAGATACAGAACCATAGCACTTTATTTATTTATTAACTGATCTCGTTATTTATCTTATTTATCCTATTTATGTGCCCTCTTTTATCTTTTATTGTGATTTTTACTACTTTTATGTTCTTATATTTATCTTCTTGAGGTTTTTTGTCTTTTATTATGTTTTGTTGTGTGTTGTTTTATCTATTTGATCTTATTTTATTCTTGTACTTATCCATGAAGCCATACTGAGCACCTTCTGTCCTGTCACTTTGGTTTGATGTTTGAGGTTTGCTGTGAATCTCTCTCTGCAAAACAAATCTACCCTCGGGTATTAATGAAGTAACCTTGAACCTTGAACCTAACTCGTGTTGTATATACACATGTATAAATACAGTCCGATTACTACTTGTGTCTCTTTCACACCAGTACACGGTGTCATGTCTCGTCAGATCTGTTCAGTGTTTTTGTTCACGAGCGTCATGTCTCGTCTTACACTTCCTGTTTTATTGTGAAACCTAACTCTCCTCTCGTTTCAGGCCCCTTGACTTCCTGGTGTGTTTCCCGCCTGTCTGATTGTCTGCCCCGCCCTAATTGTCTCCACCTGTTCATTGTTACCTCGTGTATATATAGTCCGCGTCTCCCTTTGTCCTGTGCCAGATTGTCTCGTGCCATGTCTTTGTACCACGCCGTGATTTATCCAGCATTCATAGATCCTCGTCTCCTTGTCGTTCCTAGTCTGTTTTGTAAGTAAGTCCTAGTTTAGTTTAGTATTTTTCTGGCGTTAATCTTTATTTTCATTTGATACTTTAATCTTGCCGGTTGGGCTCTTTTTGTGTTACATTTCCAAATTATTCCTGAGCGTCTTTTGTTGAACTTTTCTGCCATACCTTGTATGAGCTGTGATTATCCTGAGCGCCTTTTGTTTAATAAATTCTTCATTGATTTTGAAACCTTGCTGTGGTGTCTGAGTCCAGAAACCTCGTGCCTCCGGGCTTGTGTCACGGTGTCATGTGACCAGGATGAGCCAGGGACCGGACCGGACCGACACCCCTGCAGTGGACTCTGAGCCACAGCCGCCTTCAGTAAAACGTATCTGTGACAGGCTGCTGGTCATGATGCTAAAACACGAGAGACCGGACGCTTCCTCTCTCAGAGGATCGCTGCTGCTGCAGATGTGTGATTGGTGCCCTGACGTAAAGCCGTGTGAGTCACTGGAGGCTTCTGCTGTTGTGCTGCAGGGCTCTGGGCTGCCTCCTCTATGAGATGTGCTCCCTGACTCACGCCTTCCAGGGTCCAAACTTCCTGTCTGTGGTGATGAAGATCGTGGAGGGAGAGACCCCGACGCTGCCCGCCGGATACTCTCAGGATCTGAACTCTGTCTTGCTGAGGTGAGGAGGAGACAACGCCGACTTCACCGTGAAGTCACGGAGGGTTTATCTTCTTTTCAGCAGGCAGCTCACGATTAACTCATTTCATATTCGATGAAGAGGAAAGAAAATATAAGCAGATACTGAGTTCAACACAAAGAAAAGGCTGAAATGAACTTCTGTTTAGAGGAAGCTGTTCCTGTCAGTGTTTCTCATCATCTCTGATGTTTGTGGATTCATATTCCTGCTGCATTAATGCTGCATTCATGCTGCAGATGTTTCAGGTTGAATTACTTTATATCCTGTTGGCTGGTTTAATTTACAATCACACATCATAATTTGTTAGTTGGTGTGTACTCTCTGTTAGTGTAGGGGAGTAAAAAGTACAATCTTTCCCTCTGAGATGTGGTGGAATAGAAATATAAAGATAAGATAAGATCAGATAAGATAAGATAAGATCTACTTTATTAATCCCCCGCTGGGGAAATTTGCTGTTTCAGGCGGCATCAGTAGAAATAGCAAATAGTAAAGGCAATGAAAAATACAAAATACAAAATAAGAAGTTGACTGTTAATATGTACATTTTATACATAAGACTGTAAAAAAAAATACTGCAAATGGAAAGTATTGAGTATAAGTATTGAGAAATATTGAACAAGGACTGAGGGAAGAGTTGCTCATGGTTGTTATGGATAAGTATTGCACAGTAAAATATATATGCATTGGTGTAAAGTATCATAAGATGGAAATACTCATGTAAAGTACAAGTACCTAGCAATTGTTCTCAAATACAGTATTTGAGTAATTATACTTAGTTACTTCCACCTCTGGAGAAGGTTCTTCAGACCTCATTCCTTCCCGTCTCTATGAATGTTCTTGACTGTGATCGCCTCGGTGACGTGAGACTGATCATCTGAACATCTCTCTGAACCAGGATGCTGCAGAAACCACCAGCATCCAGACCGTCAGCTGTCCAGCTTCTGAAGACCAGGTTCCTGGAGGAGCACATGAAGGTTGGACCCTCGAAGCCGACACTCGGCTCTTTGATTTGAATGTTTCTGACAGAATCATCTCTCTCAGCTCCCGATCAGCTCCTGCTGCTCTTTGTTTCTAATGATCAGCCAGGGTCTGTTTGAACCATGATCACAGCTGGTCCCGAACCTCAACCCAGCGATTATTGTAACCATGACAACAAAGGTCGCTATGAACAGCTGCTCAAGTACTGCAGTTAAGCACAATGTTGAGCTACTTTATTGAGTATTTTCTGCGGCTTTCTACTTCTATCCCCCACATCTCAGGGGGAAATGCTGTATTTTTTACTCCACTACATTAATTTGACTTTAGTTACTTTGCAGATTCAGATTACTAACAAAAACTCTGTTGATGTATTTTTACAGATTAAGTTAAACAGATTTTGGTACTTTAACTCAATTTTGATGCTCATACTTAGATTTTGAATGTAGGACATTTACTTGTCGCAGTGTTTTTGTACTTTGTTGTAATGGTACTTTCACTTCAAGACAGTATCAGAGTACTTCCTGGATAAGTCTGAAGTGAGGCCATGAACATTTGGCCAGATGTTCACTGCACAACATGTTCCATGAAGCAGTGTGTGAGGCAGGAGCAGGGTGTGTACATGTATTCATGGCTGCTTACACACACACACTCTTTGGGGGGGAGGGGGGGGCACGTGCATGTGCGTGCGTGTGCAGGATATTATTGTCATACACTTTGTGATAAATCACAGCTGCAGGCTGGATGCTCCTCCTGTGTGGATAAGCTGGGCACCTGAAGAGAGATAACACGGTTATGGACTGGGTTGCCATGGTTTCCACTGAAATATCATTATGCTGATGGGATTCATTACTGCACCACGGCACCATGGGACATCGTCGCAGAGAGGGCTCTCTGCAGCGACGGCTGGCCGCTGTGTCTGTCTAATGGCTCCGAAGCCTCAAACTGATTCATGTTGTATTTCTGTTCGTTCAGAGAGGATTTCATACGTTTCTGTTTCTGTGTTTCTGGTCGACATCTGCAGGACAGCAGAGCAGAACTTCCTCCCAGCTGACCTCCGAGTACCACACTGAGAGTACTCCACTGATTACAGCTTTAGTTACTTCACTCATTCACATTTTTACTCACAAACACACGAAGAGTTAATAAAACGTGATGTTTCGCTCTAAAAGAAACAGCAGCTGAAACGATCCATCGATCCATCGATGTGTGTTTTCACAGAAAATGAAGACGAGGCTCGTCTTCGTGCCGTCAGACGGAAAGAAAGACGCTGAACTCATCGCCAGGAACATGTGAGGCTCCTCCTCCTCCTCTTCCTCCTTGTCTTCTTGTCTGTTTATTCATTTCTTCCTCTTGTCTTCCGCCTTCCCTTCCCTTTCCAGTTACTCTTTCTCCTCCTCTTCATCTGTCTCTCCTCCTACTGTTCTCCTCTTTTCTTCCTCCTCCTCTTTCTCATCCTGTATTCCACTTTCCATTTATTCATCCTCACCTCCTCACCTTCCTCTATTCTCTTTTTCTTCAGCCTCCTTTTCCTGTTGTTGTTGCTCTTCCTCCACATTTATTTCTCATGCGTTCATCTTAGTCTTCCTCCTCTTCATCATCCTTTTCCCTCTTCTCTTCTCTCCTTTTCTTGGTGTAACTCCTCCCTCTCTTATTCTTCCTTGTTCTCTCCTTCCTCCTGTCTTTACTTTCTGTTTTTCCTCTTCTTCCTCTTATCGTTGCCTTCTGTTTTGCTCACCCCTCTTCCTCCTTCTTTCTCTCAGTTTCCTTTTCCTCTGCCTCCCCCTCCCCCCTTTTTTCCTTGTGCTATTTCTTGCCCTCTTCTTCTTCTTCTTCTTCTTCTTCTTCTTCTTCACTGCCCTGTATTCCTCCTCTTTGCTATGCCTCTTCTTCCCTCTCACACACACACACACACACACTCTTCAGTGAGTAGCTGCTATAATTAGAGCAGCGAGCTGTCTTCAAGTGTTAACCAGTGGGGCCCAACCTGGGGGTCTCGCCCCTCCAAAGGGTCACGAGTTGAATCAGAGGGGTTGTCAGATGATTAATTAATCCCTTTCATCTTTGGAAAACATTAGATCATTTTCAGCATTCCACCGCTGAGAATGCAGTGACGTGATTGGACAGCTCCAGATGATTGACAGGTGTGTGTGACGGTCTGCAGGCAGAAGAAGGTTCACCTGCAGACACTGATGGAGAAGTCAGAGGTGGAGAAGATGACCCCCAGAGAGAGAATGAGGCTCCGCAAACTGCAGGCTGCTGACGACAAGGCCGGGAGACTCAGGTAACACACACACACACACACACACGCATGCAGATACACACACACACAGAGATACACGCACAGAGATACACAGAGATACATACACACACAGAGATATACACACGCACAAACACACACACACACACACGCACACAGATACACACAGAGATACACACACACACACACGCATGCAGATACACACACACACACAGATACACACGCGCACACACACACACAGATACACACGTGCACACACACACAGAGATACATACACACACACAGATACACACACACACACACACACGCATGCAGATACACACACACACACACAGAGATACACACACGCACAAATACACACGCACAGAGATATATACACAGCCACACACAGATATACACACAGAGATACACACACACACGCACACAGATACACACAGAGATACACACACACGCACACAGATACACACAGAGATACACACACACACACACGCATGCAGATACACACGCGCACAGAGATACACACATACACATACACACACACAGAGAGATACACACGCACAGAGATACATACACAGATATATACACACACACACACATACACACACACACACAGATACACAGATACACACACACACACACACAGATACACACGCACAGAGATATACACACAGATACACACACACACACACAGATACACAGATACACACACACACACAAACGCACAGAGATACACACATACACACACACAGATACACACAGAGATACACACACAGAGATACACATGCGCACACACACTCTCACACACACACAGATACACGCATGCAGATACACGCACTCATACATATATATACACACACAGAGACACACACACACACACACACACACAGACAAAATACCTTTAGGGCAGTAAAAAGTACAGTGTGTCCCTCTGGAATGTAATTGAGTAGAAGTGTAAAGTAATGGGATTACATTAGTAAAGTAAACTGTAGTTAAGTACTTTGGTAAATGTACTCCTAGTAGTTACTTAGTTACTTTCCACTGCTGACTTTGTGCAGGAGGTCTCAGTGAACGTTGGCTCTCTGTGCATTCTGGGTAATAAAGTCTGAACCATCAGAAGTGAACACAGAGCTGATTCAGTCGGACTGTCATCACGTTAGAGGACCAGACGACAGGTGCTGGGTCTGTTTCTTCATCTGAGACACGACCTGAACAGGTGTTCATTCAGACAGGTGTGCAGACAGATGCTACACCAGGTGAACACACAGGAAACTGCTGACGGCTGACGAATAAGAGAACAACGGCTGCCTGCAGAGACTGTGGACAGACTGCAGGACGCTGTCTCTGTTTGGACCCGTTCATTGGTTCACATATTTACCTGCAGAAAACAGGAAACGTGATGCACGTTAGTGTCGCTTCCTGTTTCTGGATCTCTCTCTGGTCGCCAGCTGTATTTTTCCACCTGAACAGATGTGGTGGCTGGGGGGCGAGTCTGGCCGTGACCCTGCTGGATCTGGTTTCTGTCTCTGCAGGAAACTGGCTGAGGAGAAATACGAGGAGATCCACGCCCGCAGGAGGACGCTGAGGAGCCGCCATTTTGAAAACGTCAGCTTGAATGTTCTGAACGTAAGAAAAGATTAATTCATTGAATTTAACTCCAGTTATGTTGGATTTGCCCCCCCACCCCGGGCCACAGGCTGCTTCTCTTCACGGACTCCTGAGTTTCACTTAAATGAGTCAATTAGCTCTTTTCTTCCAAGCATCAGGAGGACGGAGCCCGTCAGAGTCTGCCAATCAGCATCCAGGATCACCGGTCGCCAGGAGGGGCGCAGCCAATCCAGAAGCAGCACGACGGCAAGACGTCAGAGCCGGAGTCAGAGCTGCACGGTGAGAAAAAAGTCGCCTTCATCACATCGTCGTAATTTAGGTTTGATATTTTCTGCACATAAAAAAATCAGAGAGAAAAACGGCGATGTTCGTAAAACATTGTGTTTTTCTTTAGTTTAAATCACTTTTGATTAATTGATTGATCAGGAATAAAACGCAGACAGGCCGACTTGTTGCACGTCATCCTGACCTTTGACATCGAGGCTAAGCTAGCCGTCTCAGTCTGTTAGCAGTTAGCTACGTGGCACAGCTGAGAGTTAGCAAGGCAGCTAGCTTGCAGAGCTATTGTTGCTGATTAGCGCTCGTTCCCGGCTGGCTAGCTCTCCTCCTCATCGGCTCGCTCCTCCTCACTGACTCCTGAGCTTCTTGCCTGAACTCGTTGCGTCTCCTCGTTAACTTTCCAGCTTGCTGATGTTTGAGTGAAATCCTTCCTGAAGCTGCAGCTCAGATCAGCAGCACGCCGGACCGTAAACTACAGCTGAAACAGATTCAATGAGCTCTGATAACTCTTCATCAGCTCGCAGGTGTGCTTCGTCTTCACAGTAACTGAAGCTCCCGGAACAAACCGAGCTGCCGGCAAGTCAAAGCTAATGAAATTTACAGCTGGTCTGAAGCACAGAAGCTCTCCGGAGACTTTTCTGCGTTTGAGCAACTTAATCGTGTGTTTATTTAGAAAATCCCTCAGGACCCCCCGGATATTAAAAAGGCCAGAAGACACAAATCTCATTAAAATTAGTGTCACTTCTGACAGATTTCAGGATGAGAGAAAGGACTTGTATTTCTTGGATCCAGCATCCTGCACAAGTGGCTCACTTGTGTTTCTATTATTTTGCCCACCCTATTCAGGACAGTGAGGGGTAACATTAGTTGACTGGTTTGCTGCGGTCCGGTGGCGTCCTGGTACTCTGCTGCTGCGTGTGATGAAGGTCGGTGTGGATCTGCGGGGACCAGTGGCGTGCACGGGGGGGGCAGGGGGGGCGACCCCCCTGCCCTTAAAGTGCCCTCTTGGGAGCCAAAATGTGCGCTAAAGTGCCCCCTGGAAGCTAAAACGCGCATTAAAGTGCCCTCTTGGACGTCAAAACGCGCGCTAAAGTGAAGTCCTTTTCGCCCCTGCCCTTTAAAAGGTCTGTGCACGCCACTGGCGGGGACACAAACATACGAACGCTTCAGAGGAAACGGCAGCGGCTCGCTTCACAGGTTTAAACCGATGTGCGACAAACACCTCGTGGCTTTTCATTCCTCACTGATGTGAAGCTGTGGCGAGGAACATGATGTCGTAACCAGAAGGAAGAACTCACATCCTTCACTTCAGTGAGAGTATTAAACAACAGAAACATTAGTGGATTAATCAGGTAGCTGATCGACATTTTACTGCACTGCGTACTTTTACTTTCAATGCTTGAAGTATCGTGATTATATTTACATACTTGTCTGTGCAGTATTTTTACGGCGTGGTATCAGTACTTGTTTCACCCCTTGACGCCTGAATTTATTTAGAATTATATTAAAAAATTCATTTTTTGTGTTTTTGCTTTCAAATTGATCCTAAATTAAGAGAGTTTGTTAATTTTTCTGCAGCACATACAACAGATATAAATTTAGGAATTATGCAAATTAGCAACAACAGACGTTAACGCTGCATTTAAGCATTAACGCCAAAATTCATAAATGTGCATCATAAAAGGCTCAAAACTGGCTTCCAACCATTATATTGTACCAACAATAAGAACAGGGGTTCTTTCACTTTGACCGGTCCGACCAGAAACCAGCGCCTGCAAAGGTTCCCAGGTGTGTGTTGAATCTGCACAAACCGGCTTTAGAGGAATGCGGCGCGATTCAGCTGCGATGTGGATTAAAGCGGTCAATCATCGTTAAGCAGTTAAAGAAAGGATCTGAGTACTTCCTGGCTGAGAGTTCAGTTTCTTGTCTGATGAATGAAACAGCTGAAATTCCATCAGAGGGTTTCATGTTTCACTGGGAGTCACCTGGAACTTTAGAGACACCTGGAGTTCCGTGGAGACCCCCTGAACTCCCCGGAGCCCAGTTTGGGAACCACTGATCTGAGATCTGACAGGCCTGATTGAGAAATGAATCCTGTGAAGCGCGTTGAGTCGATAAATGTGTGTGAAAGTGTCAGCTGGAGATCAGAGGCGAGCCAGACGCTCCTGCGGGGAGCAGCTCGTCAAGTCGTGACGAGCTCAGCTGCTCTCTGTGGATGCAGGTGTCGTTTACATTTTCCACACTTTTCATTACTGCAGAGCCTCTGGGGGCCTTTAACATTCAAAATATAGATTGACATGAAGAAAACAAAGACGGAGTTAATTTCACGTTCTTATATTTCTGAACTTCAACACAAACCGGTTCCATCGGTTCTTTCCTCCAGCAGTCAGAACCAATCAGGCGTCATGTTTCCTCTCAGTGTGAGCAGGTGAGTTCATGATGCAGCTCCAGGTGGAGACGCTGGATTTACAGTCAGAGGAAACGCTGACGAGCTCTTTGGCTCGTTACTGAGTTTAGAGACATCTGATTGCATCAAACTGCTCGGGGACACGTGATGAAACCTGACAGGACGGTCTCTGTCCTCCTGCTGCCTGCAGACAAAAGCAAACAAAATAAAAACTCAGTTTGGAGAGAAATTAATGTTCAGATTCATCATGCAAGGAAAGATTTTCTCTGCTTTCAATTTCACGTTTTCTCACACACAAAACACACACTCACGTTTGTGCTTCAGTCATTGTGAGGACCCTCATTGACACATGAGGACAAAGTATCTTCAAACATGTCCTTGCATTGGAAAATGATAATCAGACAACTTTATTAATCCTCAGAGGACATCATAGATAGATAGACTTTATTTATCCCAAGATGGGAAATTGCAGTGCAGCAGCAGCATCACACACAGTGAAATAAGACTATAAAGAACAAACTATACATAATAAAATATCGAAATAACAAGCAGTAAAAAATTATATACATAATAATAAAATATCAAAGCAAACAGTAGTGGTAAGAAGTATTGTATTATTATTATTATCTTCAGCTGTTATTGTACAGTGTCATGGCATGTGGCAGGACAGATTTCCTGTATCTGTCCCTTCGACAGCGGAGCTGCAGCAGCCTGTGGGAGAAGGTGCTCCGCTGTCTGTCCACTGTGTGATGGAGAGGCTGCTGATCATTGTCCATGATGGATAGCAGTTTATTCAGCGTCCTCCTCTCCACCACAGTCTCAAAAGACTCAAGTCTGAGTCCAAGTACAGAGCCAGCCTTCTTGATGATCTTATCAAGTCTGTTGGTGTCGCTGGCTCTGATGCTGCTGCCCCAACAAACAACAGCAGAGAAGATGGTGCTGGAGACCACAGACTGGTAGAAGATCTCCAACATGTTGCTGCACACGTTGAAGGATCTCAGTTTCCTCAGGAAGTAGAGTCTGCTCATCCCCTTCTTGTACACAGTCTCTGTGTTGGATTTCCAGTCCAGTCTGTTGTCGATCACCACTCCGAGGTATTTGTATTCCTCCACCTCCTCCACCACCTCCGCTTTGATCTGTAGTGGCTGTGAAGGCGTCTTCTTCCTCCTGAATCACCCACGCAGTGTGAAAAATAAATGACGAGACACAAGTCAGACAAAATGTCCTCCCTTTAAAGCAGGTATTCTCGTGTCCTCGTGTCCTCATGTCCTCATGTCCTCTTCAAAACGTCTGCAGAACTTTCCTCTCTTTGGAAAATATCCCCATTTACCAGAATGACTCATTTTTTTCCAGTGTCCCTATTTTCAAACAACTTCCTTCTAAACATGCTATCTTTGACTTTTCCTAAATGTCCTCACTTGTCACTTCTGCTGGACTCTCAGAGCCACATCGCCTAATAACAAGCTTTAATGAGCTTTGCTTTGGTGGCAGCCGTTCATCACAGCGTCTGAGTTTAGATCTGGGCCTGCAGACGCTCCAGCTTTCAACTGTTTTCATCCTCCAGAAGCTCATGAAAGGGTCAACAATAAATGACCTGAAGTACCAAAGTTAATATATTCAGTGAGACCAGAGGACAGGTGGGACATCAGGTTAATGAGATCAGACAGGTATGAAGGGACGATAGCATTTAATATTTAATAAGTCATCAGAAGACTGTAAAGTCTGATCTGACAGGGACTGAAGCTAAGGTTGCTGTAATATAAGATAAGATAAGATAAGACTTTATTCATCCCCAGCCGGGAAATTCAGGTGTCACAGGCAGCAGCAGTGAGGAAAATATAGCAACAGAATAGAGAAATACAAAATAAAAGCTCACTATGTATATGTACATTTTATACAAAGGACTATATAATAGAAAAAAAATATATATATATATACAAAGAACTATAAGAAGACTTACCTCTATATACTTCTATAATTCTATAGAATTTCACAGTTTTTCCACAAATAGCACATGGTGAGTACAGAGAGTGAGAACAGCATTTACACTATTACACAGTAATAAATATTTGAGTCACAGTAGAATGCCAGCATGTTTGCAAAAACAAGATAATACTTGTAGGATAAATCACACATAAACAGTGTGAATCTGGACCCAGAGCTGCATGAACTGAAGCTGGAGCTGAACTCTGACAGCTGATGGGATGAAGGACCTGTGGTAGTTCCTTCTTCAGGGTGGATGCAGCAGTCTGTTACTGAAGGAGCTGCTGAGGGCCCCCATTGTGTCATGCAGGGGGTGGGAGGGGTTGTCAATGATAGATGTCAGCTTGGCTAGCTCATAGAAAGTCCTCAGTAATGTCCTACAGACTCCAAAGGACCTCAGTCTTCTCAGCAGATGGAGGAGACTTTGGTCCTTCCTGTACAGGACGTCAGTGTTGGTGGACCAGTCCAGTTTATTGTTGAGGTGGACACCAGGTATTTGTACTCCTCCAAGGTATCAGTCTCAAAACCCTGGATGCTCACCGGTGTAGTCTGTGGTGCTTTCCTGCAGAAGTCTGTCACCATCTTGGTCTTGCATTGATGTGCAGGTGGTTCAGTCCACACCAGTCGACAAAGTAGCACACAGTCCTGAAGCCTCACATACTGAGGTCAGTTGGTGAGGGAGTCGATGGTCCAATCAGGTGACAGTCTACTCCAGATCCTTCCAGCTCCCCCCTCAGCAGTGACGGCTGGATCGTGTTGAAAGCACTGGAGAAGTAAAAAGACACGACCCTCACTGTGCTACCTGTGCTCTCCAGGTGGGACAGAGAGCGATGGAGCAGGTAGATGATGGACCAATGCCTCAGTCATCGTGTGTCTCATTTGTGTCCTGATACAGGCTCTGCTGAAAATGTGCCAAGCTGTTCTTCATGTTTCTGCGGGACGTTTAAACTTTTCCTGTCAGTGTTTCAGGAGCTGAAGACGTTTTATTTGAATTAATTTGATGTGTTTTTGTTCAACGTGTTAAAAAACTTTTCCCACCTTGTCTCTCGCCTGTTTCTGATTGACTTTGACGTGTCTCAGGTCTCTTTGTTCAGGCTTCATTCAGTTTTATTTAGCCGTGAATTCCTGTCACGTCCGCTCGCACGGTCCCGCCCACCGCCTGACCCCAGCCGTGTGATTGGCTGACAGGTGAGGGAGAGGGTGAATGAATTAAACATCCTTGATGTTTAAAACTCTCAGAGCTCGTTAGCAGGAATAATTATTGAGACAGAGCGTCTCTTAGAGCTGACAGATTAAATCCACCAGGACTGAACACTCAGAGTGTTTTTACTCTTCAGCTCTGTACTTTTACACACTTTGTTTTATTTTAACATTTAACTTTAAAACTGTCCAGTCAATAAGCTGCACGTCAGTCACATGACCTCATGGCTGCAGCTCTTGTTTTTTTTTGTAAAACCTCCAAACCTGAACGTGAAGTGGACCAGAACTAAAAGACTGATCCGAGTGAAAGACGTCCAGCTGCTCCTAAATGTAGAGGGGGTGTCTGCCCCCCGGACAACGACTGGAAGAGGTTTCCACAGGAGAGGAGCCTGATAGCTGAAGGCTCTGGCTCCCGTTCTGGTTTTAGAGACTTTAGGAACCACCAGTAGTGCAGAGTTAGTGCTACAATCCAGCCTGGAAGTATCAGATGTGTGGACTCGTTGTTTCCAGACTAAATGTCTTGATTTTTACAATGTTGGAAAAAAAGTCAGTTCTTTAAATAACCAAACCTGCTGCTACCAAACTGCAACACTGCTAACATGCAGCAGGTATCAAACAGCTGCAGGTGCATCACACCTTCTCCTGGACCGGAGGATGGAGTCGACCAGCAGAGACGCAGATCTGTGACAGAGTGTGGATGAAAGAGTCTGAAGTCTCATCTGGATTTTATCTTTATTTTATCATTTATCGAGCAATGAGCATGAGGATGAGCAGACTCTACTTCCTGAGGAAACTGAGATCCTTCAACGTGTGCAGCAACATGTTGGAGATCTTCTACCAGTCTGTGGTCTCCAGCACCATCTTCTCTGCTGTTGTTTGTTGGGGCAGCAGCATCAGAGCCAGCGACACCAACAGACTTGATAAGATCATCAAGAAGGCTGGCTCTGTACTTGGACTCAGACTTGAGTCTTTTGAGACTGTGGTGGAGAGGAGGACGCTGAATAAACTGCTATCCATCATGGACAATGATCAGCACCCTCTCCATCACACAGTGGACAGACAGCGGAGCAGCTTCTCCCACAGGCTGCTACAGCTCCGCTGTCGAAGGGACAGATACAGGAAATCTTTCCTGCCACATGCCATGACACTGTACAATAACAGCTGAAGATAATAATACAATACTTCTTACCACTACTGTTTGCTTTTGATATTTTATTATTATGTATATAATCTTTTACTGCTTGCTATTTCGATATTTTATTATATATAGTTTGTTCTTACAGTCACGGTACACTTTATTTTCACTGCCATCTGCTGTAGATATTCTTTTTTGTGCAATACTTTTACTACTGTTTACTATTTGGCTATTTTATTATTATGTATATAATTTTTTACTGCTTGCTATTTTGATATTTTATTATGTATAGTTTGTTCTTTATAGTCTTAGTTTCACTTATTTCACTGTGTGTAATGCTGCTGCTGCACTGCAATTTCCCAGCTTGGGATAAATAAAGTATATATATCCATCTATCCATCTATCCAACCAAACCAAACCAACAGCAAATAGTTTTAGCTAGCTGTGTGTGTGTGTGTGTGTGTGTGTGTGTGTGTGTGTGTGTGTGTTCAGATATCCCAGAGGACCCTCAGGCTGCAGAGGTTTATTACAACCAGGATGGATTTGATTCCTGTTCAGAGGACGAAGACACGGAAACACCTCCAGAGACACTTTACCTGTCTGACCCACAGGTGAGTCCACCTGTCCGTGTGCTGTCTGTGTGTTTCTTCAGTTTATTCGTGTGTTCAGGTCAGCATTGATATTAGATTTTTTTTTTTCCAGAAAGAAATGTGTGTAATCACAGCATCAGAGTTCATTTTGAATTCTAAAGAAATCTAAATGATAAAACATGATGATCAATATATCTGATCAAAGAGCCGGAAACAGAAGCTTTTCTAATCTAAGACTATTTATTACAAGTGCAGCTGAAATGATTCGTTGATTAATCAAATAGTGTATTGACAGAAAATGACTCATTGTCTATTGATGAAGGTTTGAGTGATTGATGATGTTTGATTTGCTGCTTCTCCTCTGAATGATCTGAATGATCTGAATGTGTTTGTAATAATGTGGAGCTTTGGACTAAACAAACACTGTGAAGGCGTCACTTTGGCCTCATCGTCACCACATTTCTCACTATTTTCACAATGTTTCCAAACCGATCGATCGATCGATTAATGGAGGAAATAATCAGCTGATTGATCCAGAATGAAAAGAATCATTAGTTCAAATGAAGCTCGACCAGCTCCAACAGTAAAATCCTGCTTTGACATGAACGACTGAGTCACAGTAATCTGAGAACAGGAGAACAGGAGAACAGATAGAACAGGAGAACAATAGAACAGTAGAACAGATAGAACAGGAGAACAGCCACAGGGACATTTTACTGCACTTAATATTTTTACTCTAATACTTGAAGTACATTTACTGATTACACATACTTTTACTGAAGCAACAGGACTTTTTCTGGTAACAGAGTATTTGCACAGTGTGATATTAGTACTTGTACTGCAGTTAAGGATCTGAATACTGCAGACGACTTGATGCAGAACAGAAGTCGGGACCTGAAATATTTGACAATTATAATATTAGATGAAATATTGCAGTAAAGGACGGATCCCATCAGGGGAGCCGGTCCGTCTCACCAGAACGTCCTGAAATGTGTTTCAGCACTGATTCACTCACCTTGTCGTTAAATCTGTTATTATATCAACTCAATAAAACACACACACGCAAAGTATGTGGTTCATGACGTGAGCAGAGGAAGGATCCAGGATCAGTGTTTCTGTGTTTACGTTCAGCTCATCCTCGTTATAATCCAGTCTGAAAAAGGCCAAATATTATTATGTATAGCTCCCTAATTAGGGCAGCAGTGTATAATATGTGTGTGTGTTAGCATTAGCGTGGATTAGCATAAAACACACAATGAGGATTTTGTGGATGGAGGCTGAGAAGCAGCTTTGATTTCAGATGCTGCTTTTATCTGTTTTAATGTGACGTTTGGGCTCAAATTACCATAATATGATTCTCACACACTGACTGAGCCCCATAAGTCCTCTAATGAGAGACTCAACACACACACTCGCAAGGACAAGGCGTCCCGATCTGCCGTTAACTAAGACGCACATTATTAGCAGCTTCTTTGCGTTTAAAGAAAATAAGTGCTTTTACGCATTTTTCTAGCTTACTGTTAATATTAATTAAATTTAAAAAATTAAAAGTTCACAGAGCTGCCTCTCCGCAGATAAGATTAAGATGCAGAAAATAAAACAGGAAATAATTAAGAATTAAAAAATAATGGCTTTGAAGAAACGTCACGACAAAGGACGATACAGAGGAAAATAAATCCAGTGAAAACAGTCGAAGTGATGAGAAAAACACAGACTGAGTTGAGTTTTAAACTGACGCAGACGTCTTCCTCGTATGGAGCGCTCACGCTTCAGTCAGTCAGTCAGTGAATTTAATTTAACTCGTCCTGCGGCTTCACTCATCAAAGGTCTGATGGACTTCGTAGATCAAAACAGAAAATGTTCCATGATGAACCCACATGATGTGTCCGCGCACATACACACACATGATGTGTCGTGTGTGTCCGCGCACATACACACACATGATGTGTCGTGTGTGTCCGCGCACATACACACACATGCTCTTCAGATTGGCTGTGAGGCTCATGTCCAGTTTGGCAGTGAATAAAGGAGCTTCACCTTCATATTGTTTGGAGTATTTTATTTGTTACTTTTACAGCATGGTGTCTGAGCGTTGCTAACGGCGACAGGAAGGTGAACAGAAGAACCTGACTGACAAACTGCACATAGAATTCATTCACTTTTGGATTCTGGGTCAGTTTTAGATTAATTCATTTATGCCGCTTTATCTTTCGCTCAAATATTCAACACTGTGTCGCACCTCTGCCTGCCTTCATCTCCATGGCAACAGCACAATGTATTTAGCTGATGATATGCCACCTCCTGGCCTCGGAAGTAACGCTCTGTTACTGCAGGTTGTAACCTACTTAGCCAGACATGCTAACATCAGAACAGTCAAACACATTTGTGCTCTGGTGTTTTACATTCCAGCAGCTGCTGTTCAGAGTTTCCCACAAAACGAATCAAACAGATCCAGATCAGATCCAGATCAGATCCAGATCCATTTCATGTTTAAGTCTGGAGTTATTTTACATTCAATGTGACACAGTTATTCAGTTCACCAGGATCCACGAACACACACACACACACACACACACACACACACACACACACACACACACACACCAGCCAAAAGGACAAGTCAGATCCCATTTTCCAGTAAATAGCAGCAGGTCTGCATCCACTTTATAACAGCAGGCTGAAGGGGTGAGTTCAATATACTGCATACAGAGAGAGAGACAGAGAGAGAGAGAGAGACAGACAGACAGAGAGAGAGACACAGACAGAGAGAGAGAGAGACAGACAGAGAGAGAGACAGAGAGAGAGAGAGAGAGAGACAGACAGACAGAGAGAGAGACACAGACAGAGAGAGAGACAGAGAGAGAGAGAGAGACAGACAGAGAGAGACAGACAGACAGACAGAGACAGACAGAGAGACAGACAGAGAGAGAGACAGACAGAGAGACAGACAGAGAGAGAGAGACAGACAGAGAGAGAGACAGAGAGAGAGAGAGAGACAGACAGACAGACAGACAGAGAGAGAGACACAGACAGAGAGAGAGACAGAGAGACAGACAGACAGAGACAGACAGAGAGAGAGACAGACAGAGAGAGAGACAGAGAGAGCGACAGACAGACAGAGAGAGACAGAGAGAGCGACAGACAGACAGAGAGACAGACAGGCAGCTGGTGTGGTCCAGCAGTATCTTTGTGTTTGGGGCTTCAGAGAAACTGGAGGTCTGAGAGAGATTAAATCTATTTGTCACTGCTGATAGTGGTGCCAGAAAAAGAGGAGAGAAGAAGAGAAGAAATGAAGCGAAACTGGATAATTAGTGGAGAGAGACCAGGAGAGACCAGCCTCCAACACTGAGACTGCCTCTGTGGACCGCTGGAGAGGAAACCATACTGTTACTGCACATCATCTGTATCTGACAGAACCAGAACCTGAAGTCTACCATCCAGAAACCGGACTGAGGCTTTACTGTTGGATAGAGAATGTGGGTTAAATAAGATACAGAGTTTAAAGTCCAGTCTAGAGTTTAAAGTTCAGATTGTCGTGTTAGTACTTTTACTTCAGTAAAGAATCAGAATACGTCTCCCACCACTGTCAAACTGCTCATTGCTCTGTGATCTGTACAGAAATGTAAAAAGCACAGATTGTGTGCTGAAGTTTTCCTCCTCATGTTGAACATGCGGCCACACAGGTGTGTTCAGCTCTTCGGGCTGATCAGACCTCATATCCTTCACACCGGATTAGATTAGATCGGTTACAGCTGATGTAAAACACAAGTTGAACATTTTCACATCACAAAAAAGAGTAATGAGTCACATTCATATAATGAAAAGACGAGTGAGGAGGAAGAACAGATTCAGTAATGGATTCGTTGGCCTCTGAGTCCTGGTGTCATGTTAATCTGGAACAAGATCCAGAACAGAACCGTCTCTGTGGGTGGTGCTGAGCCATAAAACCACTAAAACCTGACAGCTTGATCCTCTGGAGAGCAGGCTTCAGCATCAGGACATATCATGGAAACACATCATGTCATGTGAGAGCTGTTTTCTTTGCGGCGTCGGTCCACGGTCGGGGTCATGTGACAGATCGACTTCAGTCATAGAGCAGTTTGTATTTCCGATGAGTAGAAATGAAAGCTGTAAATGTCCCTGGATGATGGGCAGAGACACTTCAGTCTGACTCAGTTATTGCTGTCTGGAGAGCTGAAGAGAGCAGGAGAGTTTATGGTCATAATGAAAACTAATATTTATTGTTGGCTCAGAGTTTGAGCTGGTGGAGTCTACTAATAACACCTCCATCTCTGTCCTCCACACTTAACTCTCTGAACATGCTGCTGCAGATCCTGAATGTGTTTCCATTACACAACATGCAGGAGGGCTTTCACACCACGCAGACACACCGAGGGGGGATTTTCTGCCCCACAACACACAAAACCTGATGTGAGTTGAAACTAAAGAATCAGATTGTTCAGTTCAGACATTATTTATATCAGTGACACACAGTTCTGCTGACTGTGTGTGTGTGTGTGTGTGTGATGTTCTACTCTGTATCAAAAAGAAAAGAAAAAGAAAACGTGTCTTTGATCATGTAGAAACGCTGAGCTGCTCACCGACCTACAGACAGCAACTCACGAAACAATTACTGAGCTGATCACAAATATGATTTTAATGTGAGGACGAGCAGACGTTCTGCTCTGGTTGGTCACTTCAGGCTGCTCTGGTTGCTCAGTTTAGGCTGCTCTGGTTGCTCAGTTGGTCACTTTAGGTCAGCTCTGGTTGGTCAGTTGGTCACTTCAGGCTGCTCTGGTTGGTCAGTTGGTCACTTTAGGCTGCTCTGGTTGGTCAGTTGGTTACTTCAGGCTGCTCTGGTTGGTCAGTTGGTTACTTCAGGCTGTTCTGGTTGGTCAGTTGGTCACTTCAGGCTGTTCTGGTTGGTCAGTTGGTTACTTCAGGCTGTTCTGGTTGGTCAGTTGGTCACTTCAGGCTGCTCTGGTTGGTCAGTTGGTTACTTCAGGCTGTTCTGGTTGGTCAGTTCAGGCTGTTCTGGTTGGTCACTTCAGGCTGCTCTGGTTGGTCAGTTGGTTACTTCAGGCTGCTCTGGTTGGTCAGTTGGTCACTTCAGGCTGCTCTGGTTGGTCAGTTGGTCACTTCAGGCTGTTCTGGTTGGTCAGTTGGTCACTTCAGGCTGCTCTGGGGATGAAACAGAAAAGCTGTGTGTTGAACTGCTGTGTTTGTGTTTGTTCATCACGTCTGAACCTCTACATGATTTGCTCTGAACCTCCATGAATGAACCTCAAACAACTAACGAGTGAAGTAGAAGTGCTTCATTTACGGAGTGTGACGGATCGGCTTTGTAACAACAGGGTATCACAGAAGGGAGTGTGACTTTGTGCGCTCATGTTGTTGTGAGTGAAAACAGTGACGAATGTGATGTTTCTCTCCGGTAATGATAAGGAGGGCACTGTGGTGAACCGCACGGAGCAGTTTTAAGGTGGAACGAGCAGCATGAGAGTAAAGAACATGTCTGCAGTCGACACGCTTTATAAGAATCCCATTATTATCTTCACATCTGTGAAACTGATACCCCAGTCAGGTTTCCTACTCGGTACCCTCATGAAAGGCTGGAAGGTGTGAGAAAGAACTATTTGTTTGGGGTATTTTGGAGATGTGTGAATATTAAAGGCAGTCTGCGATCTAGGCATGGCTTAAGTTAAAGAAAGGTCCTGTGCATACAACACTGTATCATCTGCATAACGTTAAGCTTTGGCAGTTAAACCACTTTATTTGGGTTTAGATAAAGACTGAGTTTCAGTCCAAGTCTTTGTATCAACACTTGCTTCAAGTCAAGTCAGTTATTCAATGTTTTTTTTTTCAATTATTTCTTTATTCTTATAATAGAAAATAACATCACAAATAGTTTTCTCTCAGGGCGTGATGGTTCAGTGGTGTCTGTCCTCAGGTCAGTGAGCTGGAGGCCATGATGAAGCACATGCAGGAAGTTCTGGAGGAGGACCTGAGCGGTGAGTCTGAGTCCATACACAGAAAGTATACTTGCACAGGTTATATTCACAATGTACACACCAGGTACAGAAACATAGTACTAAACTGAAATAAAAGACACTGTTTGTGAGTCCTGTGTCAAACAAATGATATTTATTTTTCCACTCGAACTCATTTTACTTTCAGAATATGGATTATCCAACAGGGAAAACACCATGTTCAGCGCTGGTTCAAAGCAGCAAACTGAACGCATACATGAACTCTCACTGAAGACGTCTGACCTTAAAGCACAACTTTTATTGGAAAGTGAAGCAAACATGATCGCAGTTCATTTTATAACTGCTGTATTATTTAACATGATTTAAACCCTGGAGGAATCACAGCAAAGGCAACACACACACACAAACTTCAACCTCCAGACCAGCAGACCCCCCACAGTTTCAGAGTTATTAGCCGTGTTAGCAGCGTGGCTCTTAAAGTCAGTTAAGACCACTTTGATCCAGACACAAGTATCTCAGCAGCTGCTGGATGGACGGCCTCACTGTGTGTCAGTGCAGCCTCACAGAGCTGTTAGCATGAGTTAGCCTCACAGAGCTGCTAGCATGAGTTAGCCTCACAGAGCTGCTAGCATGACTGTAGCCTCACAGAGCTGTTAGCATGAGTTAGCCTCACAGAGCTGCTAGCGTGACTGTAGCCTCACAGTGCTGCTAGCGTGACTGTAGCCTCACAGAGCTGTTAGCATGAGTTAGCCTCACTAGCTTACTTACTGCCAGCTGCTTTGGATCAGGCACAGAAACCACCTGTGACCGCGCTGATACCATCTCTGCCACCGCTCTGTGCTGCCAGCTGTCTCACTGCAGCAGCGTCTCCCAACATCACGCCTGCAGCCTGAGGTGTCAGTGATGTGGACACGTCCTCCGGTGACACACTCGGTGCTGAATTTACCTGCACTAATGTTCACAGCGATTCACTGTCAGCCAGGTGTCTGATCTGACCACCTGGCTGGAGTTACTTCATGTAGGAACGAGTTCACTCAGTCCTCTTTGCTCTGGTGGTTGAGAGCAGGTGGTGGTTTTAGGATTCACTGTGTGTCCCCTTGACTAAATAAAAGGGGGGCTGTAAACAGTGGTCAGTGGTGGTGGGGTGGGTGGTGTAAATCCCTGTGTAGGCAGGTATGAGCTCTGTGGTTTCTGTCTGATTGACACAAATGCAGCAGGACTGAAGTGGACTGGACGACGACCGATGCCGCCCCCCAGCAGCACGGTGTGGTTTTAATGAGTCCGTCCTTCCTGCGGAGGCCGGTGTTAATGATTGAATGTTTATCCCTGCGGGCCTTTCCATCTCTCCTCCTTCTGTCCTCTACTTTCTTACCTCCACTCACTGAGTGTGCTCCTCCTCCTCCTCCTCCTCCTCCTCCTCCTCCTCCTCCTCCTCCTCTTCCTCTCAGTCTTCAGTTCCTGTTGGTTTGCTTCAGTCACAGTCTGTCCTCTGCTGTGAAACCTGTTCGTCTCGCTCCGCCGACCTCCGAACAAAAAAACTGGAGAAGAGACTCTGCTCGTCCTGTCCTCCTCCTGCTGCTCACAAACTGCAGATCTGACTGACGCATGAAATATCATCCAGTCTGAAGAGTCGTCGCCTTTGCTTTCTGTGTTTATGCTCACATAAAACCTGGAAAGTTAAATTAGAATACAATAAAAATGCATTACTGTAAATTCTGAAATGACAGCTGACGTCTTAAATAACTGTCAGCATGAAAAAACAGGAAACAGGAAAAAGAACCTGCAAAGGAGAAGAGATGAGAAACATGAACTGCTGCAGGAACAAGGAGGCTTCTTGCTCAAATATGAGTCTATAAAACAGAGGAAGTTAGAAATAAAGACCTGGATCTCTCTGCTCGGGAGGTGTGAGCCAAACGAAGGATTCTGCTTGAACTGTTGTAGCTCTTTGAATAGAAAACAGCTGATTTAATCTAGAATAAGTTTTTTTATTGTTAATTCTGATTGAAAATGCGCTGACAGTTACGTTGGTACAGTTTTCCACACGCAGAGTTTTCAGAATGAATGAGAGCATCTTTAAGTATTTACTCATGAACGTGCTCTTGTTTCTATGTTATATATTTCTACATGTTTCTGAACCTGCAGCGTTCACACCTGGTCGTCGTGGTTCAGCCCAGCCACAGACCCGATGTGCTGTTAGTCCTTGTAGTGGTAGACGATGATGAAGGTGATGATGACGATGATGATGACAGTGATGATGATGATGATGTCAGACTGTCCGTTTGTCTGTCCAACACTTTGAACTGTAGTTGTGCAGATTTCTCGTGCTTCGTCGGGTTTTCGTGATCTTTGTCGCTGATGTTCCTCCATGAGCCTCTTCTGGCGCCACCATCAGATTTGTTTGTGAAGTGCACTGAGATGGTTTGCAGCCCTGTGTGAGTCAGTTGGTTTGAGGGTTGGGACCTTCACGGTGGCCTGCTTCCTTCAGGTTAGGAAGGAGTTCTGCTCTGATGGGTGGAGAGCGTCCTCTCCAGAGGAACCACATCAGTCGTTTCAGTAAATGGACAAAAATGACATTTACGTCCACAGAGGAGGAGGTGAGGCTGGGGGGATGTGTCCACAAAACATCTGCGGTGAGAAGCGGAGGGTTGGACGGAGAAGATTCGGTGACCCCTGTGGTTACTGCTGGCAACACAGTGACGTGTTTGGACCCACATGAGTCGTGATTCCAGGTCAGACGTTTCATCCGACCTCAGCTGCTGGTTGTTCTCTCGGTGCTTTAATAAAAACTGTTCAGGGCCTCCTCAGCATCCTGTATGTTGTCGTCCTGATAGATGAATGTAAGCAGGCGGAGCTGGCCTGCTGCAGGCGGAGCTGCTCTCCTGCAGGCGGAGCTGCTCACCTGCAGGCGGAGCTGGCCTGCTGCAGGTGGAGGAGAGGCAGAATCCTCCTCAGAGACACAGTGGAACAGAATCAGTGGAGGGTTTTAAACCAGATGTGATGTGTGTGATGATCTGTGGTATCTGTGTCAGTCTGCAGGTGATTGTCATCTTTCTTCGTTCTGTTGTTTCTGTCTGTAAACCAGGAGAACCGGCAGAGCCCGAGGCCCCTCGGAGCATTCGGGGGCCCCCA
This sequence comes from Chelmon rostratus, assembly GCF_017976325.1. Taxonomy (NCBI): domain Eukaryota; kingdom Metazoa; phylum Chordata; class Actinopteri; order Chaetodontiformes; family Chaetodontidae; genus Chelmon; species Chelmon rostratus. The sequence goes on along the minus strand of NC_055665.1, from coordinate 919,184 downwards.
GTGATCAACGGCGGCCTGCTGGAGACCAGGATCCAACACCTGAGAGAGTGAGTCAGAGAGATGCTTTTATTTTGAAGCTGTAATCCTCTGCAGAGTTTAAAAGCAGCACGACTCCTTTCACTCGGTGTCGTCTGAATATATTACATGATTCCTTTCTCCCGTTCGCACTTTATTTTGTTCTCGTATCATTTTATATTTCCACTCCACCAAATCTCAGAGGGAAATACTGAGATTACTGAAATACTTCACTACTGTACTGTCTGACAAAACACTGGAAAATGTAAAAGTGCAGCTGAAACAATTAGTCAATTAGTCAGTCAATTAATTGATAGATATAAAATGAATGATCATCCATTGATTGTTGCTGTAAAATCATTTGATGTTTGATCTTCAGATGTTTGATTTGCTGCTTTTCCTCTGAATGATCTGAATGTGTTTGTAATAATGTGGAGCTTTGGACTAAACAAACACTGTGAAGGCGTCACTTTGGCCTCATCGTCACCACATTTCTCACTATTTTCACAATGTTTCCAAACCGAACGATCGATCGATTAATGGAGGAAATAATCAGCTGATTGATCCAGAATAGAAAGGATCATTAGACCGCAGATGTCGATGGTAAAGCTGCGTTGCAGTCTTCTGCTGTAGATGACGATAAAGCTGATTATAACTGTCACAGTTTTGGTTTGAGGTATCGGCTCAGACTTCGGCTCTGTCTGTCTCTCAGCATCTGTGAAAGTTTAATTTAAAAATCATCCAATTATTCCAGACAAGCGTCCTGCCTGAAGCTGCAGCGTGTTGCCTGGTGGATCAGAGTGTGAACCAGATTCAGCTTGTTTGTGCAGATTAAAATGTAGAAACCCGAGAAAACAAACACACAGAGAGCAGAAACAATAAATTAAATCACATCTTCACTCCAAAAAACAAACTGAGCAGCGAGAAGTTAACATGACAACAAACAGCTGAGCAAAATTGAATCCAGTGTAAGAAAACAGCGCTGGTGTGAACAGCAGGACCAGATACCAAACCAGAATCCATCCAGCACACTGTTCTGTCTCGTCTCCTCCTCCTCAGGAGGTTCACACAGTCGGACCAGAGTGTGACGTCTCTGCAGTCAGCAGTAACCAGTACTGCATCAGTACATCAGTACTCAGTCACCGGTACTGCATCATTACATCAGTACTCAGTAACCGGTACTGCATCATTACAGCAGTACTCAGAAACCGGTACTGCATCATTACAGCAGTACTCAGTAACCGTTACTGCATCATTACAGCAGTACTCAGAAACCGTTACTGCATCAGTACATCAGTACTCAGTCACCGGTACTGCATCATTACATCAGTACTCAGTAACCGGCACTGCATCATTACATCAGTACTCAGTAACTGGCACTGCATCAGTACATCAGTACTCAGTAATCGGTACTGCATCAGTACATCAATACTCAGTCACCGGTACTGCATCATTACATCAGTACTCAGTAACCGGCACTGCATCATTACATCAGTACTCAGTAACTGGCACTGCATCAGTACATCAGTACTCAGTAACCGGCAATGCATCAGTACATCAATACTCAGTAACTGGTACTGCATTATTACAGCAGTACTCAGTAATCGGTACTGCATCATTACATCAGTACTCAGTAACCGTTAGCATCATTACATCAGTACTCAGTAACCGTTACTGCATCAGTACCCAGTAACCGGTACTGCATCAGTACATCAGTACTCAGTAACTGGTACTGCATTATTACAGCAGTACTCAGTAACCGGTACTGCATCATTACATCAGTACTCAGTAACTGTTACTGCATCATTACATCAGTACTCAGTAACCGTTACTGCATCATTACATCAGTACTCAGTAACCGTTACTGTATCAGTGCATCAGTACTCAGTAACCGGTACTGCATCAGTACATCAGTACTCAGTAACCGTTACTGCATCATTACATCAGTACTCAGTAACCGTTACTGCATCATTACAGCAGTACTCAGTAACCGTTACTGTATCAGTGCATCAGTACTCAGTAACCGGTACTGCATCATTACATCAATACTCAGTAACCAGTACTGCATCATTACATCAGTACTCAGTAACCATTACTGCATCATTACATCAGTACTCAGTAACTGGTACTGCATCAGTACATCAGTACAAACAGAAGTGTCTCCGTCGTTTGACCTTTGACTGCAGCTCTTTTAACGGCGTCATCACGTTGTGTCTTCTTCTGTGGTGGTTTAATTGTCACTGACAGTACACTCGAACATTATTATGGTCTTTAAAAAGGACGGATTCTTCAGAGGCATCAGTGGATGTTGGGGCAACGCTGCGGACGACTTCGATCATCAGTGAAACTATAATTAGCTTGACTTCACCGTCACACTCTCACACACTGTCAGTCTGCAGAATCACGTATGTAATGAATTGATATTTAAATACGACTGAATTCAACAATCTGGTTTGTTAGTTTCAGCTCCCATCAAATAGTCTGTGTTCACTGGGATTGCTCCTCATGGCGTGAAAGCCTTAACGTGACAAAACAAACGAACACCATAATTATCCTTCATGATGTGTTTTAGTGGTCTGAGCAGGCGGAAGCACAAAGCAGTCTCATGCCAAACGTGGTCTTTGAAGCTCTTTATTTCCGTTCAGCGCTTTGACTTTAGTAATTAGTGCTGTGAGAAAATGTAAACCTGCTGTTCTCCTCTGATTGGCTGATGGCATAAGGTGGGGTCATCTGATTGGTCAGGCTGCAGAGGTTGATGAAACTGAGAACCTGGCACCCTCCACTTCTATTAGGGTCAGTTTGTTACCATGGCAACAACATCAGGCACACACACACACACACACACACACACACAGCTGCTCTGTATGGGAATTAAAGGCTGTCAGCCCTCACAGGCTCCTCATAAAACAACAGAGGAGGAGGAGGAGGAGGAGGAGGAGGAGGAGTCCAACAGTTCGGTGTCAGCTGCTGTTTGTTTGCTTCAGCTTCTCTCTGAAGTGATGAAGGTCTGAGGGCAACAAAGTTCTCTCAGCTGCTCTCGTAGAGAAAATTACGCGTCCCTAAAGGTGATGTTGTGGTTTTTGAAGATCGTCTGGAGCTTTTTCTAACGAAGCTTTGTAAGAAGCTTTGTTGGTGGGTTTGAATTAGACTGAAAATTTATTTCTGCCACTTTGATGATACAACATGTACAATTATTGATGGGCTACCTGATGAATTTACCGTGTACTTCATACAGACTTGTTAATAATTGGCACATGCTGATAATGTTAACAGAGAGTGACGACCAGCTGTTGTTGTTGGCCGAGCACACGGCTCACCTGCCAGTACCGATTACTGGAAACCTGTTTAATTCTCTGTGTTTATGATGGGATGTATGTGATGTGCTGTACAAAGCATTCAGACTTATAGAAAACATCACCAAACAGCAGCAGTCCAGATGTTACAGAGGTTTGGACTTTTGTTTTGTCGACAGTCGCATCGACGTGATGACAACTACGATAACTGTGATGCATTCATGGACCACTCAGAAGCCTGTGTTTTGAGCTATTTTCTTTTATCACTGAAAAAACGTATTTGCTGCAAACTAGATAGATAGATAGATAGATAGATAGATAGATAGATAGATAGATAGATAGATAGATATACTTTATTTATCCCAAGCTGGGAAATTGCAGTGCAGCAGCAGCATCACACACAGTGAAATAAGTGAAAAATTCTGAAATAAGACTATAAAGACCAAACTATACATAATAAAATATCAAAATAGCGAGCAGTAAAAAGATTATATACATAATAACAAAAAAGCAAAATAGGACACAGTACTAATGAAAAAGTATTGCACAAAAAGAATATCTACAGTAAATGGCAGTGTTTAAGCCGTACAGTTCCATACATGGTTGGTATTAAACATCCAACATCCACATTTTTGAAATGTCGTTATTTGCAGATCATACAAACCTCGTTTGTTGTGGGAACTGTTTTAAATCACTTTGGATGCTGTGCAAAAGGAACTGAGAGTTGTTGGTTGGTTATATTTTAACAAATTAATGTACCTCTGAATTTCAGTTCGATTGAATATTACAGAAAGAAATTTAAAAACCTGCTCTTTATTAAGGCTCTGCAGGTTAAACACTTCATAGGTTTAAATTGGTGCTAATTGTTTTGGCTTTGCATTTCAGCAACAATGAAATGCCCCAACATTTAACTTCCTGTCTGCACAGGAAGGGAAACTGTTTTGCGTGAAAAGATGTGTTTTAATTGATATTTATAAATCAGATTCCAGACCAACAATCACAAGGTTTAGTGACTGTGAACAATAGAAATAATATTCAGAACTTAATAACCTGCATCATCCTGCTGATACTTAGTGTCAGCGCTAACTGAGCTAACAGCTTTCTCATCATGGAAACAGCTACTGCAGTAATGCTAGCTGAGCTACGTAGCTGTAAATTAATAATTTTTGCTACAAAGATCATTTTTCAGTTTGATATCTATGGTGGATTTTCTCCTGTCAGGTCACATGACGTCCTCGTTAATATCAACTTGTGTTCCCGGCTTTGAGAAACCAATCAGGGAAAAGACAAAAGGGAAGTGGAGCAAATGAAAAACTATGGAGGCAGCATGAAGTCAAATCGCTACGTCAGCTCAGTGAACTCCATTAACAACAACAATCCTGTGAATGATCAAATAATAATATATAATATCTGAATTTGACTCTTTTGTATGTGAGACGAGCAAAGGGAGAAGGGGGGACAGTTTGTCAGCAGGGACACACCTGTCAGGACAGGTTCGTTTAACCTGGTCCAGGTGTGATACTTGGTCTTATCATCCTCCTGCTGCTGCTCACACTTTGTTCTGCTGGAGGAGGTTCAGTGTTTGTGAGAAGAAATGAAGAATTTGGAGAAATCGATAAATCATCAGTGTTTCTTCTGATGGTGTGAATTTAAAAAGTTATATTTTCTTCCTCAGCTGTGAAGTTCAGCTTCTCACCAGACAGATTCGAGTGAGCGTCATCTCTTCAGATTAACAGATGGACTCAGAAATGTGTGTTAGATATGTTCCAGCTAACATGAACTGTGACTGAAGGTTTACAGAATAAATCTGATCTGGAATATCTACAAAGATCTGTACACAGGGAGGTATCACTCTGCCGTCACTGTAGAAGATTTAACACTTCGAACAGTTGAAACTATGAGTGAGCCGTCAGAGACTGACAGACTGTCGCTGGCTAGCTAATTAGCTCTAAACATTGACCAGAGATGGAAAAAGTACAAAAATATTTAGCTCAAGTAAAAGTAAAATTAGCCTTGTTGTGTGAAAACGTCCCCAGATTAAAGAAAGAAGTAGACAGAGTGGACATAAAAACAGATACAAAATGAATAAGAAGGAGAATAAAACCCACTTGATAATGAGAACAGGGAGGAAAATTAAAATAAAGACAATGCATAAAACCACAAAATGAAATATTAAAGTCTTGATATCTCATTACACAGGATGCATAAAATCAAGCAAATACAACAATTTCAAAGAAGTGCATCAGCGTGAGGTTTCAGACACACATTCACCTGTCAGAGACCACCACAGAGACCTGTGATCTGAGCTGATCTGAGACTGAGAGGAGCATCTTCATCATCTGCCAAGCAGGAAGCTGAAGAGGAGGGCCGTGAGGAAGAGTGTGTTTATTAAGACCATGTTACCAAACGGCATTTAACACGCTGCTGCTGAGCGCCTTCATCCTGACAGCTTCGGCTTCAAACAGAGACTGAAGTTTCTCCTGCGTCTCCGTCTCCGTCTCCGTCTTCGTCTCCGGAGGAAACAGAAGAAGGCCGCCATGTTTCCGTCAGCTGACCTGAGAGCTGCTGTCTGTCACGCAGAGAGGAAGAGAAAGCACCAGTTTACCTGCTGACAGGAGCCCAAACGCAGAGTCACACACCTGTGACGGTCTGAGATAAACAGGAGGGGAGTCAGGCTTCCTGAGCTCCACCCTGTCAGTCATACACCTCCCCCAGGAGGAGGAGGAGATGAAGACAAGGAGGTGGAGGGGGTTTATATGAAGAAGGAGGAGGCAGTTATGTGGAGTTAAAAAGCCCAAACATCTTCAGATATTCATCGGGTTCAAGATCAAAACTGTCTCACACACACACACGCACACACGCACACACACACACACAGACACACACAGACACACACGCACACACACACACACACACACAGACACACACGCACACACACACACACACACACACACAGGGTCATGTATTTATATCCATGTGAGGTCCTTTGAGTTTGACCTTCATTGTGAGGACGTTTGGCTGTTTGAGGGTTCAGACCCCGGTCCACCCACCCCCCCCCCCCCCCACCCCCCCCCCCCCCCCCCAGCTGTCACTCAGATGCACTGTGTGGAAACAGCAGGTCTCATGATAGAAATGTGTGAATTCAGTCTGAGCTGAAGTCCTGCTGAGAACCAGGTGTGATTGGAGCTGGAGGACGTGTCCAGACAGACAAAGACACCACGAGGTTCAGGTCTGAAGACAACAAACAGCAGAAAGAAAATCCTGCAGCAACAGGAGCGTTTTTTCTGTCTGTATGATGAAATCAAAAAGATTTTCCTTCCTGTTTACTTTCTTCATCATTGTGTTCATTTTGTTCAGCAGGAAACAACATTAATATGTTCATGAAGTGGACGTGGAGTCCTGAGCTCCCTGTGCTGACTGATGGAAGAGGAACCCTGATACTGAGCAGGACTTAGATCCTTTACTTCAGTCTAAGTACGAATGCAGACGTTACAAGTAAAAGTGCTGTATTGAAATCAGTAAATGTACGATCGTTCGGTTTGAAACATTGTGAAAATAGTGAGAAATGTGGTGACGATGAGGCCAAAGTGACGCCTTCACACTGTTTGTTTAGTCCTCCCGTCCTGTTCAGGCTCCACATTATCAGCACAGTAGTGGAGTAAATGTACTCAGTTACTTTCCGCTGCTGATGCTGAACATGGTTTGAACTGAGGCTGCCCCCCCAGAGAAACGACAGACTGGGTGAAATGAGGAGGATGGTCGTCACGGAGCAGCAGGCCGGGGGCTGAGGGGATGTGACGGACGACGTCTCGTCGCTGTTGACTCTTGTGATGTTGATGTAAAGCAGAGCGTGTCCCCCCTGCAGGTCCGTCTGCAGCCGTCTGGGTTCAGACGTCTTCCAGAAACTGTACGAGAACCTGAAGGAGGCCAGGCGGCGACGGCCGGAGGGCGACGACGCCGTCGCGGAGGCTCTGAGACGCCTGGAGGACAAACCTGACGACGGTTTCCAGGTGGACCAGCTGCTGTTCTACGAAGATGAGCTGCAGAGAGTGAGACAGCTGCAGGGGAGGACAGACGGTCTGTCTGACTGACTGTCTGTCTGTCTCTGATGATCGGCTCAGCCGCAGAAACCAGAGCGAGACGAATCTGAGGAGGAAACTGTGACATCGCTTCAAAATACAATAAACATCAGGGAAACCTGCTTTGTGTGTGTTGGCCTTTGTTTACACTCATACTCAGCAGTGATTGGTCCGTCTGCCCAGCAGGTAGAAAGTCAATGAACACGATGAACACACGAGTGCATCAGGGATTATGATCAGGGACGTTCTGTAAGTGCACCACGAGAGTCAGAGTCAGCAGCAGCTAACACTGTGACCGCAGGTTATCTTATCTTATCTTATCTTATCTTAGCTTAGCTTAGCTTAGCTTAGCTTAGCTTAGCTTATCTTAGCTTAGCTTAGCTTAGCTTAGCTTATCATGTCAGGAGACGCCACGAGAGAAAAAAAACACCACTTTACTGATCAGTAACTGATCAGGGACAGGTCGTCAGGTTCTGAGTGTCGGTCAGCTTTGACTCTGCAGCAGTTTGACTCTGCAGAACCTGCTGAAACTTCCTGCTGGGATCAGTTTCCATCAACCTATAGCTCGTTTTTTCTTTATCGATTTACCGACTGCTCAGCTCAGCTCAGTGTAAAAATATTTCACCTTCTTTTTACAACCTCGTCTTTATTCATATTTTCATGCACAAACTGAAACCATCTGAACTCTCTGTGTCGGCTTTAGTTTGTTTTGCAGGTCTGCAGTGTGAATGTTAAGCTGCTCAATGACTGTCAGACAACTGATTACAGTTTAATTAGAGTCAGTAAATGCTAACGAGCCCTCTCTGCTATATTGAGGTTTGTTAGCATTTTAAAGGTGTCAAATAAGGAAGCAAGTGCAGAAAAAGCAGATCATCACTCAGAGGACAGAAGTTAACGCTGACCCTGAAACGATCTTGTGTGATTTATAAGAGCGAGGAAATGAAAGGACGAGAGGAGCGAGAGGATTTATTTTAATCAAACAGACGAGGAGCGAGCAGGATTATTCCAGGAAGGAGGGACGTCTTCAGGATGTGAAGCTTAGACAGAAGAAATGAGGCTTTTTCCTCCGTTTCCTCTCTGCAGCCTGTAATCAGCTGAGCCTTCGACTCCTGTCCTTCAAGTCCTGGAAAGACCGAAACCTCGCAGCCAAACCACAAGAGCGCCACCTTCACTTCTTAATCAGTCAGTGCTCTTATTATTCAGGTGTGTCAGACAGGAGCTCGGGATCCTTCTGGAAGATCACGTCGCTGCAGATGTTTATTCAATCGGCTCCTTCCTGGAGATAAGAGGGAGCATGAAGGCGACAGATGGACAGTGGGGCTGAGCCCCTCACCTGTGGAGAACAGACCGAGCAGCAGGTGTGTCTGCACTGAACTAGCCTACATCAGGTCCAACATCGCTAACGAGCTAACTCGCTACATCCAGGAGGAGTGGTGACAGACGAATCATCTCCAGGTGTGAATGAGACGTTTGCAGGTTCAGTTTTGTTGTAATTAAAACAAACGACAACACAGGTGGGAGGAGTGGACGTTTTTCAGCCCTGAGTAGCGCCTGCAGGTACAGGCCACAGAAAGGTTAGCCTGCTGGTCACCTGAGATTAGAACCTTCAGGAAGATTTATTGCAGGCCGGTTGTATCAAACTGCGTTTTAGTATTTTAGTATTTGTATGACGCTGATGTGCCTCATGAGGGACTTGGTTTGTGTTGCTGTTGGCTCTGGGGGGGGGGGTCTGTCTCTGTCACGGCTCTGTGGTTGGGGTTTGGATGAAAAACACGTTTGTGGTTTTCAGAACACAGAATCCTTCCAGCAGCAGAGGAGCTGCAGGAGTTCAGCTGCTCCCAGTCTGTCAAACTACACCCTGAGTATCAGCAAGAAACATGAACCACAGGCTTAACGAGGACAAGACGGACCAGACCCTGTCTCTGTCTGTCTCTCTGTCTGTCTGTCTCTCTCTGTCTCTGTCTGTCTGTCTCTCTCTCTGTCTGTCTGTCTCTGTCTGTCTCTCTGTCTGTCTGTCTCTCTCTGTCTCTGTCTGTCTCTCTCTCTCTCTGTCTGTGTCTCTGTCTGTCTGTCTGTGTCTCTCTGTCTCTCTCTCTCTCTGTCTGTCTCTGCCTCTCTCTCTCTCTCTGTCTCTCTCTGTCTCTCTGTCCCTCTGTCTGTCTCTCTCTCTCTCTCTCTCTCTGTCTGCCTCTCTGTCTGCCTCTCTGTCTGTCTGTCTCTCTGTCTGTCTGTCTCTCTGTCTCTCTGTCTGTCTCTCTGTCTGTCTGTCTGTCTGTCTGCCTCTCTGTCTGTCTGTCTGTCTGTCTCTCTGTCTGTCTGTCTGTCTCTCTGTCTGTCTCTCTGTCTGTCTCTTTCAGATGGAGAATTGTCTCCACATGTTTGTGTTGAAAGTTTGCTGAAATCAGATTTTAAAATAATCTAAAATATTGTGTCTTTGTATGAAGACGAGGTCTTTGAGTGTGAATAAAAAGAACTAATAACTCCACATTTTAGGACAGTTTAGTGACTGAAGGTTTCTCGTGTGGACGGAGACGACATCATGTTGTAGAGTCGTCTCGTGTCACTGATTTAGATGTTTAGTCCACGTCAGTAACATTTCACACTGATCTGGACCAGGTGAGTGGTCAGCAGGTGAGAGCAGAAGTAAACTGACCTGAGACTGTGAAGCTGAGCAGACAGGGAGTGTCACTAAGGACATTTACTCATGTACTTCATTACAATTTTGAGCTACTTGTACTTGAGTATGTCTTCTTCACTGACTTTATGGTCCTTCACTGCACCTCAGAGGGAAATCTTGTACTTTTTACTTCACTATATTCACTTTAACTGACAATTTCAGGTACTTTGCAGGTTCAGATTATTAATCCAACATATAATCAGATAATAAATCATGATGTATTATTATAGATTACAGATGAAGCTGTCCAGCAGTGTTTACAGTCATTCTGAAACTGAACTAAAGCTGCAGCGGTAAAGTGATGAACACATAAATTCATCAATAATTATAATAATATGTATTTATATACATATATATATATAAATTACTTCTGATGTCAACACTTCTACTTCTTTTTCTATTAAGTGAGTATTTGTACATTGAGGTATTAGTGCTGAAGTAAAGGTGTGAGTACTGCCTCTGTGGACTCGCTGTCCTGCGTGTCTCTGCTGGATCTGGATTTGGTTTCCACGTTGCTCTGCGGTTGCATCACCGTGGTTACACGGTCTGACTGAATCTGCTGCCATGAGACTGTTCAGAGATTTTAAAAACCTGTCGTCAGGACGCTCGTCACCACGTTTCACCGGACTGAGCCCTGGGGGGACACGTCCAGCACTTCCTGTTCGGGACTTTATGTGAACATGAAACTTCCTGCTGTCAGACTCGCTGACTGCAGGTCGCGTCATTAGTCTCACTCCATCCACCTGCAGCTACTTCCTGTTTAACAACCTGTGCTGTTCTCCCCGAACCCTGAACCCTGACCCCTAACCCCCGAACCCTGACCCCGAACCCCCGAACCCTGAACCCCCGAACCCTGACCCTGACCCTGAACCCCAGAACCCTGACCCCGAACCCTGACCCTGACCATGAACCCTGACCCTGACCCTGACCACAAAACCTGACGCTGACCACGAACCCTGACCCTGACCCCGACCCCAAACCCTGACCCTGACTAGAACCCTGACTAGAACCCTGACCCCGAAACTGACCACAAACCCTGACCCTGAACCCTAAAGCTCCAGTTTTATTCTTTCTAAAGAGTAGGTTTGTTGAGTTACAGGAGAAACGACTGTAGGTGTCCAGGTGCTGAGACTCTGAGATTTGTGCCTCCACCCACATTTACTGGAGGCTGCGGCAGTAGTCCAGATTTTAGAAATGCTGAAGTCCACGTTTCAGTATTAGAAATAAGGATCCGAGTCAGGACCCAACATGTCATCTGTGAATGTAGACGTTCATTCATTAAGCATTGGTACACATTCCAGAGGACGCCTGTGTCCTCAGCGGCAGCTCCGGACGTTTGTCCCTGATTCAAAGAGAAGAGCTGAAAACGTCAGATCTGTGTGGAGGAGGATGAGGAGGCTGTGACCTTCCTCCCATGAACACACTAACAGAAACGTCTGACCTCCTTCATGTTTCCGTCGTTTGACCTTTGACCGCAGCTCTTTGAATGACGTCGTCTGGCTGTGTCTCTTCTTCTGTGGTGGTTTAATGGCAGCTCCACCTGCTGGTTGTCTCCATCAGAATCAGAGTGACGCAGCAGGACAGGATGGAGACCAGTGTTCATGTCCTGACTCGAGGTTTCGACCTCATGTGAAGACGCTGGACTTCGTCTCCTGGCAGGAAACGAGCAGTTTGTCCCTCTGACAGTCTCGTCTTTGTTAGTTAATTGATTAAGTTGGTTCTTTTTGCCTCGTTGGACCGCGTTGGTCCTGCGGTTCCTGTACTGCAAAAGACTTGAACTCTGGAAGATCTTTTCAGTGAACTCCCTCATAAACCTGTTTCTGCGTTCAGGTGGACCACAGTTAGTCCGGCTCAGCGGAGCCAGCGGAGACTCGTCGATCCATCCGTCAACACACCTGAAGGAGTCCTGTTATTTCTCTGCTGTCAGCTCATCCAGTAAGCAGATGCCTCCACAGACTGTTTATCCCTAAAACCAGCTTCAGTCAGCAGTTTATCATCACAGCGGGGCTGAGGAAGAGGAGGAGGAAGAGGAGGATTTGACCGCTGTTCTAATTAAGCTGAGCAGATGCTCCAGTTAACGGACACATAAAGGTTTTTAATTTGCTGCAACACCAAAACCTCATTTATCGATGGCTCCGAGGTGTTTTCTGATCATCTCTGTCTGAGTATTTCCGTCTTTGGCCCGAAGCTAATCCACTTCTTCCAGGCGGCGAGCCGTCAGGACGCTTTTCACTGCCGCGAGAGTGAAGCAAGACGTTCACAGATGCCAACAGGTGACCCGCAGCACGAGGAGACGGTGAACACATGCTCGGGTTAGAGCATCAGCTGTTTTCACATGAACAGGAGATGATATTTGGCTGCTGTTGCCCACCGAGTGTTTTCACACCAGGCCGACGTCCAAATGATGCGTCTGTTTAAATCCCTGCTTCACACGTCCACCATCCTGGCATCAAACTGGGTTGTTCTGCTCTCAGAACAGCTGCAACACCGCAAACATGCAGCGAGTCCTTGCTGAGGAATACAGGAAGTGTTTCATCGTCTGTGAGACGGCTGGACGGACACATGACAGCATTTAAAGTGAGAGACGGAGACAGAGACGAGGACATGTCAAAGTGTGTCTCAAGTCTGGTCTACAAGGTCCTGAGTCAAGACCAACAGGTCCCAAGTCAAGACCAACAGGCCCCAAGTCAAGACCAACAGGCCCCAAGTCAAGGGTTAAAAAACAAGACCAGGTCAAAGGTCAAATACACGTCAACATCAAAAAGACCAAAGACCAACAAGTCAAGACCAGAACGTTTCATGTTTGTGTTTTGAGTCTTAATGTGCCGGTCACCAAACTGAATGTACACAGGAACAGTAAAAACTAGAAACAGTTTAAAACACGTCGATTATGAAACCTTCAGACTCGTTCACACCTCTGAGACGTTAAAGCTCATCGTTCTCTCTTCTTTTATTTAAGACTTTTCTGTGTTTGATTGAGTGAAAGCTTTGTTTGAAAGGCTGAAGGCTGCACGTGTTCACACCGAGACGCCGCGTGTGCATTCATTCACCAGCTGAAGTGTCTGCAGGTGGGACTCAGATCAAAGACGATCCAGGTGACGCTTCCGCCGTCAGAGCGGGGAAGGTCGGAGGATGCAAAGTGGAAGAGGACGGATGAACGGAGGAAGGTCATTTCCTCAATCAGTTGATGATAATAAGTTCCTGATGTCTCCCAGAGGACACTTCTGGAAGTGTGTGTGTGTCTGCGTGTGTGTGTGTGTGTGTGTGTGTGCGTGTGTGTGTGCGTGTGTGTGTGTGTGTGTGTGTGTCTCTGAACATGGAAGGTCAGCACAGTTTATTCTGTTGTCTGAAATGTCTCTCAAAGGTCAAACAGCAGCGACAGACTGTGACAAACAGACCATCAGGTCAGCATTAACCGGAGCAGACTGACGCCAGAACCTGCGACCACATTAAGTAGGAGCCAATGGGCTTCAAGCTGAGAGCCACAGACAGGAAGTCAGACAGTTTAGAGAGACGGACAAACATCTCACATCAGTGATGTAAATATGTCTACATCTTCTACTTTGTGGTGTGAACGGACCTTTATCTTTTCAGTTGTTATTGTCTGACGTGTTAACGTAACATGTTAGCGCACTAGATCATATTAAAGTGGAGAGTGACGTATATTACAGCACAGCTGAGGAAGATGGAAATTCATTAGTCTGTTTTAATTTAAATGTGACAGAGTGGATCTGAACGTGGACTGTGGGGGGAACACAGTGCTGCACAGGCTGCACATCAGCAGAGTCGTCTGCAGAGAGCACAGAAACCTCCGGTTGGGAGGGTGTAGGTGACGCAGAGCTCCAACATCACTAACTAATGAAGATATATATTTTTGCTAAGCTTTAATTTTCTATATAATCATACATATAAAACATAATCTACTGAAATGTCCATCAGAATACACAAACGTGGATTTGACTCAGGCAGGTGTGAAACATGACGCAGACACAATGGATCCGTTGAAGTCGGCGCTTCGTCTTCTTTTTCTGTGTAAGCATCCGACCACATGGTGATGGAGCATGATGGGTGTGACGCGGCGAGTTGACGGACCTGCCGCCGTATCTGGGTTTGCATAATCACAACTCGTCCTCAGTTTAACGTGGACGAGTCCGTCCGGCGCGACGCGGCAGGCACGTGGAAATCACATCAGACTGTCAAACTGGGCAGCGTTGATAATATTTGTCAGCTGAAGTGTTTTCAGACACTGAACGCACGGTTTAGCTCTACGTGAGTCTGTTTGTGATCCAGAGGTTTCAGGGGAGTCTGCACCTTTAGATTAAAGTCTGAATCTTAGAATAAAGTCGTCCAGGTGTCACTGAATGTACCTGCGACGATCCATAACTGATGCTAATAATAAGCACATTTGACTGGACTCATTAGCTGTGTCGTACATAGAAACATGTCTGGATGAATAAACTGTGAACTTAGCGACCAAGCTAACTAACTTGCTAACTGATAGTTTCTTACAAGCTAGCTAGCTCGAGAAGCTTTTTTTTGGCTCTTCAGTACACGATATTGAATGAAATAATGAACGAAATGTCAGCGGGCACAAACATCCAGAGACGCTGTTTTTACTGAACCAGAGCTAGCATGTTCACGGCCAGCTAGCCAGTTAGCAGTTAGCCCACCTGCTGCATTAGCTCATCAGCTAATGTCAGCCCTACAGATCGTCGTCATGTCACCGAACTTTCAGCACCTTCATGTTGTTTAACACGTCAACGTGTTTCGTTAGCATTAAACCGCAAGCAGAGCCGAGACCTTCAGACCAGACGTTTCCTGTCGAGACCCAAACCATCAAACAGGTGAAACGTTGACCTGCCTCTGGCACCGGACGAAACATCAGCAAATCACCAAAGTCAGCAGGATTCATCCTCTGGAGAACATGAATGAGGAGTGAATCACACGTATAACATGATGTCACTACGAATATTTAAGTTTGCAGCAGTAACGACTGCGAGCGGCGAGAAAACAAAGACTTCACAACTCAAAGATGTCTTTCAATTAAAAATCCAATTCCTTTTTGTTTTGAAGTTTTGAATGAATTGATGGATTGCGAATGACACGAGACTGATTGTGTATTCATGAATGTGTCGTACGGCATCAGTCAGAGAGCTGCAGGCTTGATCTAATGATGGCGAGGACTCATTACTCTGTGTCTGCTTGGTGACAAACGCCACGTGGAGGTCACAGATGACCTGTTTCCAGATCTCTGTCTTTAGAAGGACAGACCTTGACCTGAACCGTTTCAGGCTGGCGGTCGGTGAAGACATGAAGTTCCAACATGTCGGAAACTGTGGCGGACGTTTTTAGTAACGAATGTTCGTTCTTTTCTTTCTGTCTGACAGAATCTCAGCTCAGTTTTTTTTCAGGGCTTTCACCGCATGTCCTGGTTTTCGGCTCAGTTGTAAATTTGAAGCTGAAGCTGAAGCTGAAGCTGAACAAGCTGCAGATGGTTCAGCCGCTGTAGCATCACTAAAACTCTGCAAAGGGATCAGTGATCTCTGGTTCTATGCACCGGCCAGCGCTCTCGCTGTGGTGACTGGAATGGAGCAGCCACAGGACGCTGGACTGGAGGTGGGTCAGTCTCTCCTGAGTGTCCCTGCAGACCGCTGTGACGTGATTGGATCAGCACAGCGGTTCTGCGCCTCTCTGACGGCCTCTTGGTGCTGGTGGTCCGTACGCCTCAGGTGTTATATAATTCACTGCTGTCTGTGCTCTCAGCAGCGTGGACAGTGACCGTCTGTCCACATCGTCTGTTGTGTCTCTGTTAGAGACGATCAGCCGTGGACATTTACTCAGATTTCACACTTTTATTCTCATGACAGATTTAGCTACTTGTTACTTTATAAATTAAGATTTTTCCTCACAAAACAAAAGAAAAGTTTATTAAATCTGACTTTTGTTAGAAATGAAAGGAACCATCGATTAGTCGATTGATCTGTGGACTCTCATCACCATCAGAATGATTCAAGAGAAGAGACGACGTAGTTCAGCCTGTGGGACTGTTCTGAACGAGGAAAAGTAAGACTTAATGTTGATGTCTCTGGTCATCTGTGTCCTGAGAGAGAAAAGGACAAACACTTTTTTTGATCTGCGAGTTAAAAACTCGTCGTGATGATGCCGTGAGAGCGAAGCAGAACAGTGAAGACGAGCTGAACGTCTCGATGAAGCTGCTGAAGCTGCTGAAGCTGCAGGCTCGGCTGATGATTCTCCACCTCAAACACATTGTTGCTGGAAAGATGTCGATCAGGTCGCGTTTGGCTGACGGATGCTGGAAATGGACACGATGCTGAATCCATGAAACACGGAGGACGTGTCGAGTCGGCATTAAGTCGTTTGAGGATTTAGTGCGTGCATGAGATAAAGCTTTAAGAAGACGGATCCAGGTCATTACAGACACCATCGTGTAAACACCATCACGGAGCACAATGGCCGCTGAGGAGAACCTCCGTCTGCTCCATTGTTCCAGGCGGAGCTGCTCATTACGGAGCCCATTATGTGTTTGCGAGCTGGACGAGTCTGAAACGACCGGCGTGGGACTGAATGACGGATCGGCTCTCCGGCTGTTTATCCGCTCAGCGCGGCGAGCTGAGCGGAAAACCTCCCGAGCGCGCGGAAAGTGAGACGGATGATTCGGCGTCGAGAAGTGAGAGCGAGCGACGGCGGAGCGTCCTCCCGTTCGATACGCGCGGACGACGATCGCCGCTCAGCAGGTTCATTAACGCCACCTCGGCTCCGGCGAGGCGCGGTGATTTATGGCGTCTCTCTGAAGACGAGAGAAGATGGATGAAGGGCTGCAGGGTGGAGGAGGACTCTGAAGGTCACCACGATTATGAGCTGACCTTTGACCCCTGCGCTGAATGTCTGCGGAGGAATCACAGTTTGTAGTGGAGAGTAACTAAGTACATGTACTGGAGTACAAGTTAAAGGTACTTCTACTGCACCACATGT
Source organism: Chelmon rostratus (assembly GCF_017976325.1). NCBI lineage: Eukaryota > Metazoa > Chordata > Actinopteri > Chaetodontiformes > Chaetodontidae > Chelmon > Chelmon rostratus. The sequence continues at coordinate 902,127 of NC_055665.1, read as the reverse complement.
CAGAGGAAATATTTGACTTTTTACTCGATTACATTTATCTGACAGCTTCAGTTACTTTACAGATTCTGTCAAATCTGATGTTTTGTTAGAAAATAAATGATCCAACAGTTTAAACAGATAATTAATCAATTAAACATATATATGTGTGTGTGTGTGTGTGTGTGTGTGTGTGTGTGTGTGTGTGTGCGTGTGTGCCAGGTGTTTAAAACGTGACTCACCTGCAGTCCGATGATGTGATGTCTCTGCAGTCCTGTGAGCTGGGCTCTGATTTGTCCGTGCTGTGGGAGGAGAAGGTGGAATATGGCCGGTGGGTGAGGAGGAGGGGGGAGGTAAGGGGTAACACCCCATTACTTCCTGGCCTAATGGAGCCACTCCAGGCGGACGTGGCCTCATTTTAAAGAATGGAAGGGGGGGATGTGATGTTTCCCCGCGTCTCCTCCTCAGACTCCCGGGAGTCGGTCATTACGCTCGGATGTAAAAATAAAAAAGCCTCCTGCTGCTTCGGTTCAGTCGGTCCAGGTTTCCAGCTCTGTGCTGGTTTCAGGCTTCTGCAGGATTTTACTGTTGGAGCTGGTCGAGCTTCATTTGAACTAATGATTCTTTTCATTCTGGATCAATCAGCTGATTATTTCCTCCATTAATCGATCAATCGATCGGTTTGGAAACATTGTGAAAATAGTGAGAAATGTGGTGACGATGAGGCCAAAGTGACGCCTTCACAGTGTTTGTTTAGTCCAAAGCTCCACATTATTACAAACACATTCAGATCATTCAGATCATTCAGAGGAAAAGCAGCAGATCAAACATCAACAATCACTGAATCAATCAATAGATGATCATTAGTTATCTGTCAGTGATAAATCACTGGTATTTCTCGTGTTTAATCTGAAGTGTGAAGCTGGAAGTCGTCCACACTTAGGTGGACATGAGTTTGTCTCACAAACCTACAGGGTTCAGCAGGTGGAGCTTCCTGCTACAGTCTGTCACACCTGGTGACAGACAGCTGAGCCAATCATATCAGCTGCATTATGTTAGGGAGGTGGGGCTTGTATGGCCTATTGACTCGACCCCGAGAGACAGTTTGAAGAGACAGTCCTGTAGAGGACACGTCCCTGCTGTCCCTGTCAGATTCTAGAACAGGACAGAGTCAGTGGGACGTCCTCGCTGCTGCTGGGGGCCGTCCTTGTCTTCTTTTATCAGCTGCTGCCTCAGACCACCTGAACAAAGCCCCGAGACGGACGCTCAATACCGAAACAGAGATTACTGTCCAGCTCTGCAGCAGCACGTCTGCACGCCGCCGACACATCAGGGAGATTATGGCTGGTGGACGTTAATGCCTCCCGATGGGGACGAGGGGCACAGAGGGTGTGAGAGGAGGAGGGGGAGGAGGAAGAGGAGGAGGGTGGAGCTGGTACATGAGCTGAAGCCTGTTAGTCCAGTCAGATGCAGCAGGACCTCCTTCAGACAGATCCTGGTCCAGGTGTTTGTTTGGATTAGCAGACTTCTTCAGTTCTTGGTGTTTCGGGTCTCAGCCACAAACCAGGTTTCTCTTCCGGATCTTGTTTGCGGCCTCTGAAGGAAGATGGCGGCCCTGACGGCCTCTCGCAGACAGCAGGTGTGTGACAGGTAAATGTGTGTGTGTCACAGCTCAGCAGATGTTGGCTGTGAAGCGTTCTGTGTGTCAGCAGGAAGTTCAGAGCTGCGTGAAGAAATCGTCTCTTCGTCTTCTGATCCGTCGTCTCAAACGTGTCTGTTGATGGAAACCTTCATCTGAAGACGTTTTAATTGTGCACAAACACGATCCTGTCAGCTGGCAGCTGCTTGCTAACATGTTAGCATGTGACTTTCTCCACTGATCAGTCCTTAACACGACCTCACAAGCTCGGACGCTGATTTTTCTCGTAGCTCTTTATTAAATTAAATGATGGAAACGTTAGCTGCTAGCTGTTAGCTGCTAGCTGTTAGCGGACGAGACCTGCAAGTCATCACTTAAAACTCAACACAGCAGAATATTTTTTGAAAATAATAAAGCTAATAATAATAATATTTTATTTGCTTTAGCTTTGCTCAGCTCTTCGTGTTTTTGATGCCGTCTCTGAAATATTTCTGCTTTACTTTAGAGACACAGTAAAAGCATCAGAAGTGTAGTAATCTGCTTTGTTTGTGGGTCAGATTCATTCTCGAAGCTCTCGCTGCACATAAACACACATTAACATTATTACAGCCATTCTGTCTGTTCCAACGCTGCCTTCTCTTCTTCCTCGCTTCCTTCCCTTCGTCTCTTCCTCATGTGAGCTTCTTCCTTCATTTCTTCTTCGTCTTGTTGCCAGTTTTATTTAAAGATTAAAAAGATCTCATTTTGAAATAACTGTATCTTCACCCTGTGCTCGTTGATCTGCAGATTTAATGTTTCCAGTTTTTATTGCAGCCTGTTCAGATACGACGTTAATGTGCAGGAAAAAAAGCCTCACCCAGAGGAGTCCTGTGTGTGTGTGTGTGAGTGTGTGTGTGTGTGTGTGTGTGCATGATGTGTGTGTGTGTGCATGATGTCTGTGTGTGTGTGTGTGAGTGTGTGTGTGCATGTGATGTGTGTGCGTGTGCTTGTGTGTGTGTGTGTGCATGATGTGTGTGTGTGCATGATGTGTGTGTGTGTGCATGATGTGTGTGTGTGTGTATGTGTGTGTGTGCATGTGATGTGTGTGCGTGTGCTTGTGTGTGTGTGTGTGTGCGTGTGTGTGTGTGTGCATGATTTGTGTGTGTGTGCATGATGTGAGTGTGTGCATGATGTGTGTGTGTGTGTGCGCGTGTGTGTGTGTGCATGATGTGTGTGCATGATGTGTGTGTGTGTGTGTGCATGATGTGTGTGTGTGTGCATGATGTGTGTGTGTGTGTGTGCATGTGTGTGTGTGCGTGTGTGTGTGTGTGTGTGTGCATGATGTGTGTGTGTGTGTGCATGATGTGTGTGTGTGTGTGTGCATGTGTGTGTGTGTGCGTGTGTGTGTGTGTGCATGTGTGTGTGTGTGCGTGTGTGTGTGTGTGTGTGTGTGTGTTGGCAGCAGCGCTCAGTTGAATATGGTAATGAGTTTCCTCTGTGGAGCAGCGAGCCGTCACTCAGCTCTGCTCTCTCATGCTGCTCCAGGATCAGCAGCTGCCAGCAAACACAGTTCATCCCATAATAAGTGAAAACATTCATGTACTGAGAGACTTCTTCCTTTAATTCTTCACTGTTTCCTCACGCTGTTACTGTACCTGATCCAGGTGTGTGGACAGCTGAGCGTCTCGCAGCAGCCGTCAGTCTTTGCACCAGATGCTGGACCAGCTGAGCCTCACTGAGGTCCAGAACGGACTCTGCTGATGTGGTCTGGCCCTGAAGGGGTCGGGTCAGGGAACTGGAAATGTTTACAATCACTGGGTACATTTTCAGAGAGAGGTGGAGGTTTGGGGGCATTTCCTCCCCAGACGTTTTTATTCATTGTCTGATCATCGAGCTGTATTTCTAAGCTGTTTGATGCTCTCTGCTTTATTTCAGTACATTAAAAGTCCATCTCTGAACCACTGACTCTGAATTATGATGTTCAGAATATTAGCTGTTTTATTGGTATCGCCTCAGCTCACCTGTGTGCACTCAGGTGACCACACACACACACACACACACACACACACACACACAGTATATACTGTGCTTACATGTCAAGCAGGAGTCGACCTGCCACCTAAACAATCATGTATGAACTGACGTCACACCTCCGGCGCCTCCTGGCTGTTGGTCCACAGGGTCCTCGAGCAGGACCAAAGACGGGACAGAGGCTGACTATCAGAGGAAGGACAGGAAGAAGAGAGGGAGCGTAGAAACAGGACACCATGATCAGAGAGGACGAGCTGCTCGATTTCCATCATCTGAATTTGACGTCTGGACTCCAAACTGAAAAGATTCAATTCAGTTTGTCTCTCTGCTGATGTTCTCTTTTGTTTTAGAAATACACAGCACGCCGCCTTCCTATTGGCTGCTCCTCATTAACCTCCTCGTTAGTGGGATGCGTCTCCTGCGCTCGTCAGCTGAGGTAATTAAAGACCTGCTGAACCTGTTTTAATTAAGAACTTTTAATGAAGCCTTCTGTGGGTCAGAGTGTTTCAGAGATGTGCCGGTTTTAGAGGAACAGCCGCTGAAGGTCTCGTCTGTGACTCAGCCAATCAGAGTGAAGAGTTTCTGCTGAGTCATGACAACATGGATGAAAACCAACTCTGGAAAGTTTCTCTGGGAGGAAAGTTTAGTAGATTCTGCTCAGTTTGTATGTTTTTAGGTCAGTTCATCACCATCATCATCATTATCATCATCATCTGATCATCATCATCATCATCCGATCATCATCATCATCCAGTCAGACATTCATGCTTCCATCAGGATGATCTGTGATATTTACGAGGTAGACGCTGGATGTCCACAGACCCTCATACTCACAGACTCACAGTCATAATCTGTCAAGTTAGTTTAATGTGGTTCACTTCCTGTTTTATTTTGGCAGGTTTCCGTTCATTCCTCGAGTTCCTCAGGAATCAGGAATCATTTATTGTCATCACACAAGTTTCCAAGTGCAACGAAATTCTGTTCAGTTACACCGTCCCAGAGGACACAATGGCACAAGAGACAGTACAAATAATTGACATGGGAAGACAGGGACAGGAGAACCACGATGCAACCAGCAGGGCGGCACCTCGCTTACTAGATGAAAAACAAATGAAAACAGGAGGGGAGGGAGAGGAGAGAGAAAAAAAAGACTAATCTCAGACTGCGCCCATTGGGGGGGGGCACAGTGTGGGCTTGGTAAAAAAAAAAACACCTCAGCACAAGCAACATTTAAGACATCATAACAAGACTGTAACACCTGCACATGTGGGTGGGGGAAGGAAGTTCGGGGGGGGGGGGGTCACAGCACAGTCGCCCGGGGGAGGGCTGCAGCTCCTACAGGGTGCCGTCCTCAACCCTTGGCCTACTATGCCGCACGGGGGAAGGAGGGGGGTGAGGAGCCAAAGAAGGCGTTGAATTGAGGGTAAGGGTGAATGTCCCAGAACGAGGTGGGGTCGGAGCATCTTGTCTGCAGAAACATCCAGGAGAGTGGAGAGATAAGCGTCCTTGAGAAGGCCGCTTATGTCTGGGAGCCAATGGAGATAACAATTGTTTTGGGACGGGCCGACCTGGAATTTTTCTGTCTGCCCTTGAGTCTCTCTGGTCTCACGGTGGCTTGCTCCACAATGTCCGAATTAGTGACCAATTCAGCCGAGCCGAGCCGACAGCTTCTCCAAGTTGTTATCCGACCGGCGAAGGAGCTCAGGAATTGCATCCAGTTTGCGATTGAGCTCACAAATCGCTTGAGTCTGAGTGCTGGCAGCCCTGCACATTCCCTCGATCAAGGCAAGCAGCTTGCCAATTTCCGCCAGCATCTTCCTTATTATGCAGTAGATCAGGTATCCGCCAAAGCCAAACAGCAGAAAGCCTAAGATCATAAATCCAATTGTGTATGCATCTTCAACATCCTCAACGGAAAGAACCGACAGACACACGATCCTCCCCTTCTCCCAGGAGTCCAACATGTAGCCGGCTGCGAACGTTCCGTCAGGGCAGGCGGGTTCTCCTTTACCCAACTTCATTGTGGAGAAAATATGGTCAATTGCATTGAGAGACCAGCTGACCAGATCCATCATTTTTGGATTTGGAGGAGAATGCAGAGAGAGGCTCCGAGATAGTTAGACAGAGACAGCACAGGACAAAGAGCAGTGTGTCCAGTTTCCTGCCTTTCCTAATTAGCCTGATGTGTTGCACCTGTGCCTTCCTGTCAGTGGCGTGCACAGACTTTTTGAAGGGCAGGGGCAAAAAGGAAAAAAAGGGCACATATAGTGCATCCTCGCCACTGAAGAGGGCACTTTAGCACGCATTTTGGCTCCCAGGGGGCACTTTAGTGCGTGTTTTGGCTCCCAGGAGGGCACTTTAACACGCGTTTTGGCTCCCAGGGGGCACTTTAGCACACGTTTTGGAGTCCAAGAGGGCACTTTAGAGCGCGTTTTGGCTTCCAGGAGGGCACTTTAGCGCGTGTTTTTCAAAAACTGGGCCACGAGGGGGGGGCGGTCACAGAAAGTACAATTCAATAATCTTTCAACAATATTTGCTGTCAGTTTTCACGCTGAACGTCAATGGATAATTTACGGTCAAATCAGGTCATTTGAATATCTGTAGTTTTATTTCTTTTTCTTCTCGTCTAATGTGATTTTAGCACGGGTCATTACACTGACGGTTATCTGGTGAAGAAAAAACATGGCTGTGTTTCACTGCTGAATGAAGAACTGTAGGAATATCTCCAAATCTAGATCCTCATGAAACCAGCAAATTAACTTCCTGCTCTCGTTTTCTCTCAGGTCCGTTTTTAAAAAGTGAGCGACAGCAGGAGAAGAGACGTCAGTTACTGGAGCTCCATCATAAACAATCATGTGAAATATAAGATTTCAGCCTAATGAACAAACCCACAGACAGGAAGTCTGATTGACAGGAAGTCCGGTCACGTGATTGGTCGGTAATTGGTTGAAGGACGTTCAGACGTTGGTTATCTGAACTGTCGGCAGCTCGCAGGCTGCAGCCTCGTTAGCCTCGTTAGCCTCTTGATGTGCTCAAAGTTTGTGTGAAACTTTCAGTTTGGTCCAAAAGAAGAAAGTTCAGAGCAGCTGACTGACAGGTGAAGCTGCTGCTGCTCACACCTGTTCACAGTTAGATGAGTGGGGGGAAAAGGCCAGAGATGAGATACAAGAACTGATGAGGAGAAATCAATAAGTCTTCAGTATGAAAAAAGCCAGCCGGGCTTCTGGCATTGTGACAGAGGTGTGACTGAGCAGTCGGAGGCTTGCTTGCATTGAACTCATGCTGTAAATTCCGTACTTTGACTGTGATTGGCTGTCCCAGGCTGCTGTTATCTGGTCACATGGTGAAATAGTTCATTTCCTCTTGAAGTCCTGTTATTGTGCTCGAGGTGTTCAGTACGAACAAATCGTCTGAGCAGGTCTTGAAGTGAAGCACTGCAGTGACTGATGGAGCAGCTTCACGTCGACTTGGTGAAGTGAATCTTTTGTCCTGCTGACAGAGTTGATGGCCTCCTTTGGTTTGTCTCCTCCTCCTCGTGAACCTCTCAATAAACAGCCGAGAGGCTGCTGTTTGGGAACAGCTGAGGATGTTGGGACAGCTGAGATTCTCCTTCATGACTCTCACAGAGTTAAAGACCGACAGCACACAGTGGTAAAAAAAAGTTAAAAACGGAACAGCTTCGATCCCACGACAACGAGGAAGAATCCATCTGCCGGTGAAGATCATGTCTAAGATCATCGAGGTTGCAGAAGACTAACTGGACTTTGTGTTGAGACACTCAGGATACAAAGAGTTTGAAGGGTTGTGTCATTTCTTCACCTTTTCTGAAACAAAAGTGTGAACCGGTTCAGACGTGGACGTCACCTTTTTCTGACTCCTCGATGATTCATCATCATTTACGTTCAATCTTCTGCCACAAACTGATCGACACACTCGGAGGTTACTGATAAAACTTTTATTAGAATTCAGTTTGTCATTGTTTTGCACACAATACTGCATGTTCACACAACAACAAGCCATGTGTCCCAACACCTGCTCACTCCCTTTAATGACTGCAAATCCAACTGTGTGTGTGGGGGGGTGGAAACGACGTGGAAATGTTGTGCATGTGTCACATGAAACCATTAAAAACAGTGAACTTACCAGCACGAGTCATTAATGGACCAAGATTCTTTGTTTTGAGGAGTGTTTATAGAGTAAACATGAATTTTTATTGATCACATGACACTGCTCACCCAATAGGCATTGGTTAGCCACTGTGACTTCAGGGTGGGGCCAACAGGTCGGGCCAGCCTCTCCTCTGATTGAGCACAGGTGTGTTCAATGACACGATCAAGACCACATGGCCGCACAGTATAAAGCCCCCGGACAAATGACTGCTATTTGTTGAACAGTGTAGTAACCACAAAGACCTTCATGTGCTGAGTCTGCAGACTGTCCTGTATCGATCAACGTCAGAACCCCGACCTGTCCCTGTGTCCCTGCTCAGGTGATTCCAGGCACCGTCTCATGTTTGTGCCCTGCCTGTCTGCTCTACCTGTGAGACTCGAGTGGAAAACCAACCACTCCAACCCTCGTCTGGACCTCGTCGGTCTCCTCATGGAGACCCTCCTGCTCCACCCTTGGACCTCATCTGGACCGATTTGGAACTCTTTGCTTGCTGAACATTAATTAAAACATTTCTTTACTCTCTTCTATCTCCGGCCTCCTCTGTCAGAATCTGGTGTGAGAGTCTGTTAAAGTCCTCCTCTGGCATTGTCCTTTACCTAACCACTAGAGATGGGATTTATGGCTCTTTGAGGGGAGCCGGATCTTGGTGAGCCGTTCCGAAAACTGGCTCTTTTGGCTCATTTTTATATTTATGAAGTTTTAAGAAGGCAGTCTGGCCTGAACTCGTTTTATCTTGGAAATAACCACTGGGAGGAATGAATGTAGATATCCCACCAATATGAGTTTAAATTATTCTGAAATATTGATTATAACCTTATTTGACGTGTGGATTAGATTTTAAAGTCTGATCTGGATTAATTGTAAATATTCCACAGGGTGGCGCCATATCACTCTGCTTTGACAGTGCTTTGCTTTGTTTTGTTACTGGCGCACTCACGTGAAGGCAGCGTGCACAAGGTGGCGTGATGCTATTTGCATATCTAATAAGCAGCCGTTTAAAAGAACCAGTTCGTTCATGAACTTCACAACACTACTAACCCCACCAGAATTACCAGGCTCATATACTGTACACTCAGTGGAAGAAGGCATCTGATTGGGGAGCCTCCTGGACATCTCCCTGTGGATGTTCTTTTCTTAATATGTCCTACCAGAAGAAGACCAGGGGGCTAACCCAGAATTAGTTTGAGGAATAACTAATCCCATCTGGCCTGGGAACACCTCTGGATTCCCCAGGAAGAGCAAGAGGACATCTGGTCAAGTGTCAAGTTAAAGGCCACTGGACTTCCTTCAAATGCTAGAAAATGCTACGCCAATGATCCAAAGGCTTCTTTTACTACAGTATGGGCCGGAGTTTCAGGCACCTTTGACTTAGCACTTCATATGCTATGACCTGGCTCACCAAGAATCTTCACGGACACCTCGGAATAATGACACCTGGTTTAGTCTGATCCTGATCTGAGCAAACCGTCGGTTTTCTAAAACCAACTGAAAATGTCTTCACTCAACAAAACAAATGTAGACTGCAGATGTTAAGAGGACCCAGTGAAACTAAAGAAAGTGGATCAGTTCTTCAAAGACAGAACGAGAGATGGGCAGGTGTTGTGGCACAAAGGAACCAAAATCTATCACCATAATCTAGTAAACTCTTCAAAGATACTCAGGTTGTGCTTTTATATCTACTCACACATTTTCATTCACATATGAACATGCTTGAGAGTAGAACAGCCCCATCATCGGGTACATTGTAAACATCATTACAACTCATATTATTCACTAGCAGGAAATAGAAACCACAAGGACCGAGGGGTCCTGCATGGAGATTTGCATGCAAAACAACAGTTCATGCATCTGCTCGCCTTTAGGAAAAAACAGTAGAGGATGCAGACGTCTGTGAAGGCAGCTTGCTTGTTTATCAGATCCAAAATGCTTTACAACATACGAACCTTACGAAATTTAGCAAAATCTCGATAAACTCTTATAAAAACAAACCAGAAGGGGGAAGAAGGGGTTTCATACATTCCTTCATCGCCTGTTTCCCCACCCGTCATGCTCTCTGCAGGGAAGCAGCGTTCGGGTTGGTCCGTGTTGTGTTTGTGTGCTTTTCACATTCATTAAAAACACTCCTGAATGTTACGGTCAGCTCAGCCTCTGCAGGGCTTGCATGCACAGCAGATGCCAAAAGTGCTACAGTTAGCATTTTTATACATGGAATTTCAGTTCTTCCTCGTTTCCCATGAGCCTCCCTGCTTCTATGATGAGTCCATGTAATGTATAATCCAAGGTAGAAAAGATTATGACTTGTGAGCCTTTATGTCACTGAAGATGATGGATGCAGGTGTGAAGTGATGGGTCACACCAGAAAGCGTCACCCCAACATTCATGTGCATGTCGACGTGAAGTGGGTGGTGCTGGAACCTTGGCGATGACTACTGGCAGGCCCAGCTGGCGAGCTACTGCTGACATGCTAGCTAGACAGCCAAAAATAGCCTGTTGAAGGCTAGCTGACATGCTATCAGTTTGCTAACCACTGGTTAGAAAACTAGCTAGCTCGGTCGCTAACTGGAAGAAAAGTTCTCACAGTTTGTTCAAGAGATTTATGGGATCATAAATGTTGGCAGTGTATACTGGCAGAGGAGGGTTATATAAAGTTAGATGGTGCAATGCAGCTAACAAACAGCTTCCTAACTTTTGGACTCATCCAATCCCTGTCAAGACAGTTTCTTTCATAACTTCACACCAACACACGTCAGAGTTCATGTCGCAGCTTTCCCCTCAGAAGCTCTGCAGAAATTCGCTGTGTCTCTGTAATCAAATCCAATGATTGTGTCAATCCTATCGACATGATTGATGTTCATCTGAAACGTTGAGGTCATAACTGCTGATGTGACCCAGCTGTTACTGTAAACATTGATGCAGAACAAAGAAACAGGAACATCTATTATTCTTTAGAGTATATCAAAATGCTACATAGCTCACACATCTGCCTCTAAAACAAGCTACTAATGGCTACTAATAACAAGAGTAAACCCTGGTTTTCTGGTGGTAATTAGAACTTGGATCTTGACATGAAGGATATGTACATGTTTATAGTTATAAAGTGATAGTTGTCTATGTAATCGCACACACTGGCAGCATGCAGACGCCTGTTCTGTCATTGCATATCCATCGTGAGCAACCGACGTCATATGATGCTAAGAAATCTGACTTGGCTCCCGTTTCCCCTCCGAGAGCAACTTCACCCGCTTCTCTACTCGAAAGATGACGACAGGAAATGAAACGCTCTCTACCTGTTTGTGCCATGAAGCTAAACGTCCTGTACATCCAACCTGTGAAATGTAAAATGCAGTGCAGAGGCTGACAGGCCGCTAGTTGGCTTTGTGTGTCAACAGAGAACACGTTAACGTCTAATATGAGGCATTTCTTCATGGTAAAATGCTGCATGTAGCACCTTTAACATCCACATTAACAAAGAACAAAAGACAGTAAACATTTTGTGGGTCCAGGAGGACTGGTTCTGTCCAGGGGCCGCTGTGGCAGCGGTGCTCAGGGGCCAAACTGCCTGGAAGACTGGTACTCGCTGGGCACTTTGGGCTTAATGCCCTTGCTGTTGTAGTAGTCAACCACCTGGTTGGGCACCTCTGCTAGCACGGTCTTAGCCAGAGCAGCTGGAGACGCCTGAAGGGAGGGTGGAGGGGAGGGCGGAGACAGGAAACAGTTTACATCCATTCGTACACATCGACAAATACACACGAGCTGCACAGGAAAGTGTTCATCTCCTACAAAATAAGAGCGCTGCAGGTTTCTCTTTAAAGGACGATTATGGTGATTTACCATGAATCACCTTTACTTCACATTCATGCTGACCATTTTCCCATCATCCTTCAGGTTTTAGGTTGACCTTCTTCCAACCATGATAAACGTTACAGCATGAAAATCTAATTTCAGAGCTGAAATTTTCTGCAGATCCATCACAGTGAACATTGAAGCAGATTCTGGTTGGATGTTTCTGGATGACGGATGGATGGATGTGTGAGGATGAGGGATGTGTCGTGGTCTGGGTTTTGTCACTTCCTGTTTTATGTTGAAGGTTCACCTTATGTGTCATCTTCTGCTTTACTTCCTGTGTTTTCCCTCCTCAGTGTTTGTTTTATTTGGTTCACCTGTGTCTCATTAGTCGTCCTCTCCTGTGTATTTAAGTCTGTGAGTCTTTGTCAGGTCGTCGTCTCTGTCTCATGCTTCGAGCCTGTGAGTCTATGTGACTGTTCTCCAGTGTGTTCTAGTGATTCCTGTGATTTTGGACTTTTTCTATTTTTTTTTACCTGGACCTTTTGTTCGTTTCTTGATTTTTGGGTTTGGTTTCTTCTAGAGGATCTGTTCTCCTGTTTGAACTCTTTGCATTTATCAGCTTGTTCCTACCTGTAAGCCTTTTTGCTATTTTTCTTCTGTTAATAAACTTGTTGAACTGCACCAGCCCCCCATGTGTCTGCATTTGAGTTCTATTCTTGTTCACCTGCGACCCTAACATTGTCAGGATGGATGTTTATGGATGATGGATGGATTTTTTTACGGATGTGTATGGATGGATGGATGTTTATGAGCAAAAACATTGAGAATGAGCCGGTTTGGTGCAGTGATGCAGCTCTTTACTGGACTGTCTGAACAAAGAAGAATGTGAGCCTGAAGGAAGGTTTTTCTGGCTGATGTATGTTTCAACGCTCGTTCATGGTCATGAGTTTTTGGTAATAACTGAAAGATTAGATTAAATTGTGGCTCCAAGCAGCCAAAATTAGTTTCCTTTGCAGAGTGTCTGGGTTCAGCCTTAGGGTGAGGAGCTCAGAGGTCTGGAAGGAGCCTGGATTATATATCCCATCATGCCTGGGAACAGGAGCAGGACGTGGCTGATGAAGGATGTCTGGTGAGCCAGAGCCAGAAAAGTCTAAAGTTAAGGGTTAAAACATGCAGCAGCACAGTATCAGGGGTGGTGTTGCAGGTGTGGAGTGATGGGGAATCGTTCAGTGTGGTTGGTGTAGAAATGTTGCACATCATCAGTGTCTTAAAGGTAAATGTAATGAAAGGCTGCACATGCTCCCGTGAAGGCAGCAGACTGAGGAGTTCAGCAGTGTTACAGCTGTTTTCTTGCTCTGCAGAGGATGAATCCTTTAGATTTTATTAACAGTCTTATGATATTTCCCTGCAGCGCGACGCAGAGGACATTTATCGTTCCCACTTTAATGTTGTGGCGTGTAATAAAGTGAGAGCAGGGAATGCAGCTGACACTAACGAACGAACTGTCTTCCAGAATAGATTTTTGTTCACATTAAAGATAATGAGTGTCACTGTTGTTGGCTGCAGCTATAAGTCCTCTGGAGAGCTCGGCAAATGATTTCTGCTCAAAAAAACGGGACAAAAATAAATAAAATTGACAAAGCTTTGATGGTAATGGATTATTATCTGCAGCAAGTCCCTGCAGCAAATTTACTTTAAAAAAAACCTGAAATCAGTGGCTGTCTGCAGGGAAATCAAAGTAGATCATTAAAAAAGACCAGCAGGAATGTCTAAACGCTAACCAGCTAAGAACAAATAACACAAGGATGATTGCACATAAACACACATACGGTGCCTCATACGGTGCATCATACAGGGCATCATACGGAGCATCATACGGTGCATCATACAGAGCATCATACGGTGCATCATACGGCGCATCATACGGAGCATCATACGGTGCATCATACGGTGCCTCATACGGAGCATCATACGGAGCATCATACAGTGCATCATACTGTGCCTCATACAGAGCATCATACGGAGCATCATAAGGTGCATCATACAGGGCATCATACGGAGCATCATACGGTGCATCATACAGTGCATCATACGGTGCCTCATACGGTGCATCATACGGTGCATCATACGGAGCATCATACGGAGCATCATACAGTGCATCATACGGAGCATCATAAGGTGCATCATACGGTGCATCATACGGAGCATCATACGGTGCATCATACAGTGCATCATACGGAGCATCATACGGTGCATCATACGGAGCATCATACAGTGCATCATACGGAGCATCATACGGTGCATCATACGGTGCATCATACGGAGCATCATACGGTGCATCATACGGTGCATGGTGTAATGGAGATTCTACAGTATATACATTTTATTCTGTGTTGTTACTTTAAAGCCTGAATTCTCCTCTGCTCCTTCCTTTTGGGAGGAACAGCAGCTGTAATTGTCTGAAGTGTCAGTCAGAGCTGCTCGTCTCTGCCTCGTTGTGCTACTGTCAAATGAAAATCGCTCCTTTTGGGCCAAAGACAGAAACTCTCATTCATCACACTGATTAAACCCTGGGGGGGAGGAAATATATCCAGCGCCTGTAAAATGAGCCCAAACTGGGGAGATAAACCTCGACTGTAGTTTACAGTCTGTAACCTTCAGACTTGTTAAAGACTGAAAATTCATTTGTGAGAAATAAAAAATGTCTCCCGTTAGATTAGTTGGCAGATTGCCTCTCCATCTTCCTTTTAAAGGGTGAAAACTCATTTCTTCAATAACGCCGCGCTCGCTCCTCTCCTCTCGACCTCCTCCACTTCCAATATGCTCTGATCTTTATTAAGAAACACTCTTTCTCCTCTTCTCGGCTTATTGCTTTCCTTACACTTCACAGTCTTCACTTATTGTCGGGTCACACCGAGTTATACTATATACACACTGAAAAATGTTCTACGAAGAAGCAACACTTTAAATAAACATGAAACCTGCTGCTCATGTTCAGAGGCTTTCAGCTGCCGGACGACAGAACAGAGAACTGTGGTCGTAATAAAAAGTTACACAGAAACAACAAGTGCTTTACAACAGAAAACAGAAACTTCCAGTCAGACGAACAAAGTTACACAAAATTATGATGAAAAGAGGAAAAGTTCAACATAGGATGAGCAGGTAAAACAGAGGCCAAAACTCTGATCCTGCTGTTACAGCCCGCTCGACTTTTCAGCACTTTTTTATTTTATTCGAGAGGTAATTTGTTATTTGACATCGACAACTCTCATACAGGCTTTTATTGTGAAGCAGCTACAGGAAATGCATAACATCCTTTTTCCCAAATCTAGTCTAATCCAAAATTCTAGTCCAGCTTTGGGAGGAGATGGAGGTCTTTCACACTGAGTGTTAGTCGCTTGTGAATGAATGAATGTAACAGTGGTCGTCATGGTCACTGCAGCCAGGGGAGCCACAGTGTCAACGAAGGTGATTATCAATAAAGTTGTTCTACGTTATTAATACAAACTCCAGAGTTATGACTCACGTGTTTGAAGTTGCGGAAGGGGACGAACTGGACGATGTCCCGGAGGACGGGCTCTCCTTTGGGCGATCGCAGGATTCCGTCGTCCCCGTCCAGCATCTGCATGTCGCTGAAGTCGGCGTTCCCGATCCCGACGATGATGACGGACATGGGGAGGTGGGAGGCCTGGACGATGGCCTCCCTCGTGTCGGCCATGTCTGTGATGACGCCGTCGGTCAGGATCAGCAGGATGAAGTATTGCTACGAGACAGAGAACGTCAACAGACCCGTCTGTCAGCTGACTTCAAACCCGATCGACAGATTTTTATCATCACTGTGATAAAACAAGCAACAATAAAAGAAAATGATTTAGTTCGAACCCTGATCCTGGTCCTGTCTCTCTCTGTCTCCAGGTGTTTGGGTCTCTGTGGATTAAGACTTTGGTCTGTACCTGCTCTGTCTGGAAAGTGTCCTGAGACAACTTCTGTCTTTCACTACGAGTTAAACAAACTAACCACCGGACTAACCGAGCCAAACGAACTGAAACATGTTGCACAAGATTATTTCTGCTGTTGAATCTTTCAGGTGTCTGCAGTACTTCTGTCCGCTGTGGTGCTTTCATGGCAGACACATCGTCAGGGTATCTGGGGGAGGGAGTGACCAATGGACAGGCCTGTCAGGAGAGTCGTACCATGGCCTCTTTGGTGTGGACCTCCTGCGAGGCGGAGTTGGCGACCTTCTGGATGATGGGGGCGATGTTGGTGGGACCGTAAAGCTGCAGCTTGGGGAGGCAGGCCTGGTAGGCCTCCACCACGCCCTGGATACCTGACAGGACAGGACAATATGAATCAGGACAGACATGAATAAATCCTGCAGGGAATAGTGTTGCCATAGAGACCAGGTGATGAGGTTACAGTAGATGCTGTTGTTTTTACAAACCATAATATAAATGTAATATATGACGTCGTACTTCTGCAGTTATTTTGGTGAAAGTAATGCAAACGTTGTCAGTAACGTAATACTTCACACAGGCAGTAATGAAAGTAACTAGTAATATATTACATTTTGAAAAGTAACTAGACTAACAGTGCTCAGGTGTGTGCACGAGGAGTTAAAGACAAACCAAGACAGCAGCTTCCTGTGCTTGTTCACCTGAGCCGGAGTCACCTGCAGACGTGGTCAGCCCCTCCGTCAGTTCCTTTGACCCGCAGCCTCGTCATCATCAAACTAATCCCCACATCAAAGCCTTCCTCCTCAAACTCCTGAGGCTCACCAGCAAATATGTTTTTTCAAAGAGAGCAAGAAAATCAAAGCACCTACCTGCACACTCTGGGTTCTCCTCATTAAAATTCACCGCAAAGTCATGGGAGACCTGCAGAGGGGAGGGAGGGGGGACATACAGGAAGTCTGTTTGATCTCTGCATCAAAAAAAGACAATGAAAGAAGTCTCATCACCTTCATCCCTCAACATCTTTTTGCCCCCCCTTCTGTATCATTGAAACAAACAACCAGACTCACTGGAGAGATGACCCCCCTCTGGACTGGGAGGTGACACTGGGGTCACATCATATTTAAAGGATGAAAGCACCACATGAGTCTGGTCATTATGTGAAATGTGATTCTATTGAAATGTAGCATGAACTGACTCAGTAGCATCAGTTAGCGTTAGCTAACACCGCGCTGCTGCTGTTAGCTTTGACGTGTTCAGACGTTTATCTCTGAGCCGCTGTCGAGCTAATAGTCTACATTCTGGTCGTGGACGGAGATGATCGGCGCTTTTAACACACAGTATGATGTGAACGCAGCATCAGATGAGCAGCATTGAAAGGGAAGTGAAGGGGCGGGGGGGGAATACAATTCAACCAGCGGCACCACGGGGTGGTAATCACCGGCAGGGTTTGCCTTATGCTCTCCAGCCCCCCCCGCTGACAGAGAGCATGCTGGGAGAGACGGCGAGCTGAGCGGTTAAATTACCTTGTAGTCAGGAGGGATCTGAGCTCCGAAGCCGAACGCTGGGAACATTTTGTCACTGTGAGAAGAAAGAAATACAGAAACGTCTCAGGCCGGAGGAGGGCTTGTGATTGGCTGCCAGCAGGAGTTAACGAGCGCATTCAGACCGGCGCTACCTCACAACAAAGCAAAGAAATTACTTGTGATTGGCTGTGGGAGTGTTTGTGAAGCAGAGAGGTGATTACTTCCTGCTCAGATCATTCGACCGAAAAGTGAAGGAAAGTGCAGAAATATATGAAAAACAAGGAGGCACGTTTGTTCTGTGGTTACTTCTACTGTTGTTCTGTTAAAGGCGGCTCTAATTGTGGATCGCAGCTCATAATTTAAAGGGTTTGATTCACCTTCTACACCTTAAATTCATCCAGTAGTTTGTTTTGAGCAGCAGTCGGTGAAGTGACTGCGTCCTGCAACCTGCTGCAGAGGCGTCTGGGCGGATGGAGACACTGTTGTTTGTCATGAAGTAGTCCCTGCTCCTAACTCCCTTTACTACCACAGACTGAGTTTTACTAAAGAGGCCGAGACAAACGAGGCCCAACATGTTAGCGAGCTTTAGAAGTGTTGAAAGGTGTGTTTCTGAACTTTGGACTGAGCCAAGCTAGCTGTTTCCTCCTATTTCCAGTCTTTATGCTAAGCTAGGTTATGCTAAGCTAGGCTAATCGCATCCTGAGTTCAGGTCTGTAGTGAACAAACAGGTGGGACTGATATCCATCTGAACATCTCACTGTCTTACAAAGACTGTTTCCCAAAGTGTTGGACTATTCTTCTAAAGCTGATGCTCTTATTTTGGAAGGGAACCAGTCATGACATGAGATGAGTTGCGTTATTTGTGTGCTAACGAACGGACTCATCTGATTGGCTGCTGTGTTATGTCTGAATTAGGCGTAGACTGACCTGTCGTAGTCCTGGCAGATCTCTCCCACAGCCACCAGAGCCTTCAGGTACTCGTTGGGCTGGTACGGGTGGATGTAGTGCAGAGAGCAGCTGTTCCGAGGATCTCCGTTAGAGGCTGTGAAGTCAATGGCTACCTGGAGACGTGACAACCAATCAGAGACCAGCGTCGTTCATGTTTCCCACAGGATGAACCGTAATAGCAGGTCAACATTTGAATGTGTCCAACAGCTAAAGACGTTCGTGTTCACTGCTAGCGATCAGCAGATAGGCACTGCTATTGTGAGCACGTTAGCATGCAGCTCAAAGCACAGCTGTGGCTAAGTGTAGCTTCACAGAGCTAATATACATATGTCAAATATATAGTATGTATGTATTTGTACTATGTAGCCCAGCGATATCAAAGCATCATATGAAATATGTCTGTTTTTTACCAAATATTTGGAAGCATTAAAAAATAATTCGTTTAGAAGCTGCAGTAATTTATGCTAAAGTAATCTGTGCTAAAGTAATCTGTGCTAAAGTAATGAGTCTTCACTCAACAATCAGGTTGTAGGTTTGAGCTGGTTTGGAGTTTATTTAATATAAGGAACTATTTCAGCCTTTATGTTCCAGAACACAGCGCACTTTTTCTGTATTTTGAAGTATAAATATATGGTAAACAGGTACAAATATCATTTAGCTTTGCTGTCCCTGAAGCCACTTTGGCAGAATTTAAGTAGGAACTCGGGGTCCAGAGGGAATCACCGGTTCGTAAATGAATTGTTAGTCTGTAAAAACAAGAAGAAAGCAGCAGTTTGTTCTTTTCCGTTCAGTCGACTAAACTAAAATAACCTGCAGTCAGAGTTTCCTCTGGAGACGACACGAGCCAACAAACAAACCTGTGATTGGACACACTGCTGCAGGGAAACAACACACTCTGTGTTCACTGCTGTTCCTGCTGAACCCAAGCTTCCTGGTGTTTACATGTAAAGTGGGTCTGTGACCCTCCTGGGGGACTGAACCTCTTCAGAAATACACGAGAAGAGAAAGCTTTTCTTCTGCTGACTGACTGCAGGTTGGAGGGAAGTGTTTTCCGCCCGGCGACGGCGAATCAACACGGAGACGAGAAGCTTTGTTCTGCTGTTCTGCTGTTAACGGCAGGCGGCGCTCAGCGACATCATGTTGGCTTCACTGACTGACTGACGGAGGAAGTTTGAAGGTGTTAAGAAGTCACTTTTCCTCTGAGTTACAGAGAGTTGAGGTGTATCCCAGCATGCACCGGGTGTTCCCTGTGGCATGACCACAGCTTGTCTTTATATGAACTGTGGTTAAAAGCTTAAAGGAAGCCTCTGCTGAAAGTTCAGCCTGCTCCATCACCTCCACTCACAGATTCAACATTTACATTAAAACATGCGTCTTTATGAACTTTGATGAAAGTTGTGATTTTCTCGCTGCTTTGTTTTTTGTCTGGTCTGTTCAGAATTAATGCGGCTAATTAATCTTAATTAACGAACTGATGGCTGCAGGTTTTCGTTCCAACCGAGGAGGAGCACACCAGGCTGGAATCAATCAGCTGATCTCAGTCCTCAGCTGATAACTAAGTGATCCCTTGATGCTGATTGGTTGACCCGGTGTGCTCCCCCTTGGTTGGCACAAAAGTCAGCTCCAGTCGAGTCAGGACGAGTCGAGTCAGGACGAGTCGAGTCAGGTCAACTTTAAAAAACGTTATTGTGCTCTTAAAGGGAGGAAAGGAGCTGCAGCATCAGGCTGGTCGAACTGGTCCCAGTGAGAACAGCTGGATATTAACTGGGACACTGATGCTGCTGAACGTCACTGTGGTTACTGTTTCCATGGTGACATCAGAACTACTCTGACATGTTTTCTCCTAACGAGAATATGAAGCAGAAAAATGACCTGAATACGACCTGTGTGTGTGCGTGTGCGTATGTGTGTGTGTGTGTGCGTGTGTGCGTATGTGTGTGTGCATGTGAGTGTGTGTGTGTGTGCATATGTGTGCGTGTGTGTGTGTGTGTGTGCAAGTGAGTGTGTGTGTGTGCGTATGTGTGTGCGCGTGCATGTGAGTGTGTGTTGTGTGTGTGTGCATGTGAGTGAGTGTGTGTGCATATGTGTGTGTGTGTGTGCGTATGTGTGTGTGAGTCTGTGTGTGTGTGTGTGCGTATGTGTGCGTGTATGTGTATGTGTGTGCGTGTGTGCGTGCGTGTGCGTGTGTGTGTGTGTGTGTGCGTGACTGTGTGTGTGTGAGTCTGTGTGTGCGTGTATGTGTGTGCGTGTGTGTGCGTGCCTGTGTGCGTACGTGTGCATACGTGTGTGTGTGTGCTTATGTGTGTGTGTGTTGTGTGTGTATGTGTGCGTGACTGTGTGTGTGTGAGTCTGTGTGTGCGTGTATGTGTGTGTCTGTGTGCGTGTGTGTGTGCATGCATGTGTGTATGTCTCTGCGTGTGTGTGTGTATGTGTGTGTGTGTGCATGCGTGTGTGTGTGTCTCTGTGCGTGTGTGTGTGTATGTGTGCGTGTGTGTGTGTGTGCATGCGTGTGTGTGTGTCTCTGTGCGTGTGTGTGTGCATGTGTGAGTCGGTGTGTGTGTCTCTGTGCGTGTGTGTGTGCATGCGTGTGTGTGTCTCTGTGCGTGTGTGTGCTCACAGTAAACTGGATCTGACAGCCTCCCATGATGTAATCCAGGAACGAGTGCATCTTAATGATCTGCAGAGAGAAAAGAACACATTAATATTTAGAGGTTGTTAACGTCAGTCACTCTTGGATCAGCTGTTTTCGTTCATTCTCATTGGCCCGTTGTTTGTTTACCAGCTGTCCAGTAATGTCCAATCAGATTCATGGAGGTGTGAACTGTGAGCTTGTGACTGGACGGTCAGAGTCAGGACCTTGGACTCTAATCCCCCCTCACCCTGCTGCTCGCTGGCCAGCAGATCACACCATGGTTACACTGAGCAGCTTCCAGGTGTGAATGTGTGTAAGTGTGTGAATGTGATCAGGGTGTGAACCCCCCCTGAATAAACGCAGGTTAAAAAAGACGAACAGCTGTTTATTGCTGCTGTGACGAAACATGTCAACACTTTAAAGGTTTCCGTGACACTTTTACACCTGAAGATCAGATCCTGGTCCAGGTTCTTCCTCCTCAGCTGTGAAACAGTGTCTTCTCTCGCTCCTTGATGATGTCATAGTGATGTCATCAAGGCTTGAAGACTACACATTTCTAACAGACACACTGGGAACTAGTGTGTGTGTGTGTGTGTGTTTATGCAGAGGTCCAGCTCTCCTCTGAAATGTGATGTTGTGGGTTTCAGACTGTTATTCACTGATTCTTTAATCTTGTAAACTAAATGATTAGATCCTCAGTGTTTCATCCTGTGGCTCCGGCTTTTAATCAGTAACTGACTAAACAAAGCTTTCACCTCGTACCTGCTGTCACAAGTAATCAAACTTTAAAAGTGTGATCCGTCACACACTGCTGAGCTTCAAAGCTAAAGCTAAGATGTTTTTACATGAAGCATTTTGACCCTGTAATAAACTCCCTCACTGCGCTCGTCTCAGTGGCCTCAGTGAGCCAGACTGAGGATTTCCTGCAGCATCGACTCGCTGGTCACATGATGGGAGCGCTGACCCCCTTTTCCCCGAGAGCCTCGTGAGAACAGATTATGATAATACATGAGAAGAAAACTGGGCCGAGGAGAGAAGGTGAAACAGCGTGATGGCAAACACTCATGCTTCATGTTTCCATCTCATGCTGCTTCTCGTCCACCTCCAGGAGGGGCGCAGCCCCCCCAGTTCACCGACTGCATCTCGTAAATGCTGGTACAATTTGTTGATAACACTTCTAAACTATCTGATCATCACTGATCATTTCTATCGCTGTGATACCAACAGTGTCGCTTAGAAACTGGTGAGTGGTCACAACAGAGGGCAGGGGACACGCCTCTGCCAGGGGCCCTTGGGTCAAGTCCTGCCTCTGCCGGGGGCCCTGGGTCAGAACATGGCTCCGCCTGGGGCCCCTGGGTCAGAACACGGCTCCGCCTGGGGCCCCTGGGTCAGGACCTGCCTCTGCCGGGGGGGCCCCTGGGTCAGGACCTGCCTCTGCCGGGGGCCCCTGGGCTCCTGAGCGTGGCCCCGGCTGCTGAGACAGAATGAGCTCAGGAGGAATCTCTGGAACATCAGCTGATGTTTTGGGGGCAGAGCTGCAGCTGAAGATGGATGACAGATCGTTACCTCCACGAGCAGCAGTTCGTTAGCGAGCCGGCCCCTGAACCTGCTCTCGTTCTGTCATCTCGCCGCTGACTCGCCTCCTGCTCTTGAAACATGTGGTTTCGTTTCCTGCCTCCTCTCGAACTCCTCGTCTGTCGAGTGTAAATTACGTCGCAGCATCAGAGCGGCTTGATCATTTGTTTCCACGTCGCGCTGAACCTCGTTCTGGTTTTCAAACGGCCGTTAACTCGTTTTGAAGCGGGAACTCCTCGTGCGTCGAGTGTCATCAGGCTAAATGTTATCTGGCTTTCATTCGGCGGCAGGATTCCCCAGGCTCCCCTCGCTCGCCGTCTGAGCGCCGTTCGGCATCGTCTGGCAGGAAATGTCAGGTCAGTCAGGCGGCTCAGTGCGACATAATTGGTTCCTCTAACAGTCTGCCAGTCAGACGCCATCAGCCTCCGGAAAAACAAGACGAGGCTGAGGAAAAGCTCCACCTGAGTATTTAAAGGCTCAACTGTTGGGTGTAATATTTAAATCTGGGCTGAAACATGTGGAACCAGCGGGACCCTTTACAGGAACTGAAGAGAGCCGGTTCTCATGTTAAAGAGAATCTAACACTGTTCACGTCTTCAACGATGAAGAGTGTCTGGATCCTAATTAGCCTGCACCAATGTGCAGGCTTCATGTGTACAGATAATAACTTAGGTGAGTTACTCAGGTGATGTGAAGGCGATATTACTTGAAAGTCATTCAGACATTTACACTGACGTCACTCAGGTGGCGCCCCTCGTGGCCCAGTTTTTGAAAAACGCGCTCTAAAGTGCCCTCTTGGATGCCAAAACACGCGCTAAAGTGCCCCTGGGAGCCAAAACGCGTGCTAAAGTGCCCTCTTCAGTGGCGAGGATGTGCCCTTTTTTCCTTTTCGCCCCTGCCCTTCAAAAAGTCTGTGCACGCCACTGCTCAGGTGGCTTTTAAATGAAAGAAGATTTCCATTTGCCTCAGCTGTGTGAACTCATGTCTGACCACATGGTTCAAGGCTCTCATACAGTCAGTCAGTCCAGCAGTGAAGCCTCAGCTCCTCAGCAGCTACAGTTCAGCAGAGAGTTGTGTGTCATCTGCATATCAACGAACGTCAGTGCTGTGTTCTGGTTCATGGTGGTGACGTATTGAGACTGAGCAGCAGTGGACTCGGGACAGAGCTTTGTGGCACTCCAGATGTAAAATTTGTTTTTCAGTTTAATCTGATCAGCTCATATCGTCATTACTAACTTTTGTTGTTACATTTTGGTTTGTTAAAATGAGTATTTCCAGTTGTAAGAAAAGAATAAAGTGTTTTAGTTCAGTCACCTTGCACTGGTTCAGAATGACGATCCCAGAGTTCTTGTAATTCTTCTTCTTGACTTTATATTTTGGATTTATGCACGGCCACTGCACCTGAAAACACACCAACAGACCGTCAGTGGGCTTCAGCTCCTTTATCCTCCGCAAACTGAATACAGACAAACAAACATGTTATATTTCATATATATGTCACTCAGCAGGGTTCGTTCACGTCAGCATTCAGTAGCTGACAGGAAGAACAAGACAAAACCTGAGAACATACAGTGAATTCATTTTATTTAATGCTTTATTTCATCAGAATCCAATAATTGTTCAGTTAAAATGTCCTAAATATCCCCAAACCAACCATGACACACACACTGCCCTATATTCTCCTGTCATTCACCTGTTCACACACACACAGTCACACACCGATGGACACTGTCCACTGAGCACCTGACGGCCCGGGATCACTCTGCGCACACCAGCAGGAATATGATTGGATGTCACTGATCAGCTGAGCGGTTGAATTATTCGTCCTCAGAGTCAAAACATGTCGTCTGTGTTTTTGTTTCACGGAGACAGTCTGTCTCTGCCGGAGGAGACGATCAGCTGTCTGATGATGGGAAACAATCTGCCTGCAGCGGCCACATCCCATCACCTGCTCAGGTGATTTCAAATTAAAAGCCTGCAGAAGCTGATCTCTGATTGGACACTTTGTCCTCTGCTGGGACACTGATCAGTCCCATAAACAAGTCATATAAGATGAGACAGACTTTATTGTCCCAGTGGGACATTTGCTTCAGACGTCACAGTGTTTTAACACTGAAACTGAGTTATTGTCCTCACATCAGGTCATAATCAGATCACCACATTAACACAGCTGGGTGATTCCTCAGTGCTTCAAAATAATCTCTTCAGTCCACAAAGTTCACAGTTAATTTAAAAAAGAGCATCGTGATCAGCGATATTGAACAAAATTAAAGTCATTTTTTGCAACAGGCTGTCCGACCTCATTGGTGGAGCTTGCTGGGGCCGTGTGCAGCCTGAGAGAAGCCCTGCAGACACTACCCAGGGCTCACAACCTCGCAGTGTCTGCATGTATTCTGTGGAAAATCATTTCCATTTAATCTGTATTTAACTTTAGAGTATGCAATTAATATTATTAAAAGACAGCAGAACTGTGTGTGCGTGTGTGTGTGTGTGTGTGTTTGTGTGCATATGTGTGTGAGTGTGTTATTACTTTCTATGTGTTCCTCTAAATTATATATTTCATCCAGGTTATTTAGGAAAAACAATACAAACCTACAAAACATAACTGAGCACAAATAACAAATCGCTCTTTAAGTGTGGCCTGATATGAAGGTCTTCCTCTTCCAGAGTCCTCCGCTGGTTTTCACTGCACACGTCGAGGTTCAGACAGCTGCAGCTTTATATTCAGGAGGTGTGTTAACCACAAACCCTCCGAGCTAAAGACAATCCTTCAGCTGCACAAACAAGGCCGCCGAGGATTCGCCCCGACTCCATTACATGTTACCGTGGAGACCAGGGGACACGTAGCGGTTCAGACTCTATTTGCGTCCGGATGGATGGATGGATGGAGGAGGAGGAGGAGGACGAAGGAGGATGAACGGAGAACTCCCCGGAGGCCTCAGCTCCGAGGGATTCTCGTTTCTGTGCCGCCGGCCGCGAGCAGACTGTCAGCTGAGGAAGGAGGCCGATAAATAAAACCTGAACAGAGGAGGGGGGGGGGGTCTGCTCCCGTTGTCTCCTGTGAAGGAGGGTGAAGCAGCTCTCCTCTGCTGGGGGGTAACACAGGGATGAAAAGACGTCCCGAGGAGCGAGGAGACCCTGCGTCTTTGTGTGTCTCTGAGTGTCTTTGTGCATCTTTTTGTGTCTCTGAGTGTCTCCGAGTGTCTCTGTGTGTCTTTGTGGTCATGAATCACACAATGGGAACGACCTCTTCAGCTGTAACCGATGAGCTCGGGGCTGAGAGCCACAGACTGGGTACAGAAGTCTGGTTTGAGTCTTGATGCGGGTCAGAGAATCTAAACTCACGTTCATTCAGAGCAGTTTAATCCTGTCACACGTCAAAGTTAAAGGTGAGAAGATCAATAACGTCATCCTGACTGATCACCTCCAGTACTTCATGTTTGACGGCTCTCTGTCTCTTTGTCCTGCAGAAGATTTATTTTATTTACATTTTTCCACAGTGAGACGGCGTGATGGCGGTTAATGAAGGTCAATGAAAACTGTGGTATGATTTCATCAGTCCGGGTGGTTACAGTGAAAACGTTCCTCTCCTCGTCACTGATAACGAGGCAGCTGAGACTGACTCCGACAGTGTTACTGTGCTTTCAGCCGGTTGATGGTCTTCAGGGAGTTTCCACACAAACACAACCTGAGCGTTTGGAAACAGAACGCCGTTAATGGACGAGTCAGGAGCACTCTCATTTGCGGCCGCTTTTATGTTGGACAGCTGTGTCTTCATCAGCTCTGCCTCCGCCTCCAGCATCCAGGCTAATTACGCCACGTCTGTCTAAATAAACCCGGAGGCATTATGGCCCCAAAGGTCCATTTTTAAAGGGCAGTCACGCTGCTAATTGACATTTTCAGAACATCTTGGAGCTGCAGGACCAGGCGGAGATCAAGTAGCTTCTGCTTAAACCTCCCAGGCTCAAAGTCTGCTGCTAACTGGTTTGTAGCCACATTACTGACGCAGCTCGAGCGAAGGTAACGTGGCTACAAACCGGTCCATACGGAGCTTCCTGCTGCTGACGGCTGTTTCCAGCAGGAGACTGTTTACAGCTAGGCTAACTGCTAACTGCTAAATGTCATCGCCAGTGTGGCAATATGCTCAGAATGACAATGATGATGTTTAGCAGGGATCGCGCTCACGCCTTACGTTCACTATCCAGAGTAGCACGTTAGCATGCCACAAACCAAACAGCCGGAGCTCCTGGTCCGGTACAAACAGCTTTCAAACCAGTGGTGGAAAGTAACTGAGTACATTTATTCAACTACAGTATTTAAGTACACTGTAGAGCTACTTGAACTTCCTGTTTTCTTTCCGCTGTGACACTGACGGGCTCCTGCCCAGTGGCTGCTTCCACTTTTGATGTTTTCGTGTTCGTACTTTGTTTTACTTTTACTGAAGTAAACATTTGACTGAGTATTCATGCTGTGGTATTTTTACTTTTACTTTACTGTCAGACTAGATCAGACTAAGGAGGGAGCCTGTGAACACACCTGTGAACACACCTGCTGTCTGAACTCATCATTTCTACAGCGAATCATCAGGCTAACTGTAGCATCTGCTAACCAGGACCTGCAGTCTGTCTGCAGCATGTTGACCAAACTGTGGGGCCTTAAATCTAAAGACTAATTAGCCATCATCATCATCATCATCATCATCATCATCACTTCCCACCTGCTGTCACACCACAGCTCACTGGATCTCAGATCATGTTCAGGATCAACAGTTTTTGGCTTGCCAGATGTTTTAATTAGCAGCATTTCTCCTGTTAGCATAATGAAGAAATGAGTTTTCTGTTGTAAATGAGTAAAATGTCGTTTCTAGGAGTCCGGATTGACGAATGGATGTTGATGTGAATATGTTTTTTTTCTAATGATGATGAGGTCAGCTAGCTTTCAGCTGTCTGTCACCGATTGGTCGACCTGGCTGTCCATTAACAAGCCAGTTGTCCTCTGAATCAGTCTCAGTCTTGCTGATAAAACGATCTGAGCGTCACTTTGTGATGGGAAACGAGACCTTTCACGTTCACTGTTGACCTTTGACCTCTCTGATTGGAGTTAAAGTCACTTTGGGTACGTTTGCTGTTTCGTTGATGTGTTATTTTCTGACCAGCTCCTGTTCTGTCGTCTGACACCTTCAGGAATCAACCTGAACCTCCGCGTTCATACGAACCATCGTGAACCTTCACTGCAACCATTGACTTCACACAAACCTTCACTGTCAAACAGTGTGAACGAGAGAAAGTGCAACACATTCACAGCTACCGGGAGGCTGAGAGCTCGAGGAAAGTCAGCACAGTACTCGATTACAGTTGTGAGGTACTCCAGTGTTGTAACTTCATGCAGTTTTCTACTTTATTACACTTTAGAGGAGAAAATTTTTTCAGGTACCTGTAGTTTCTTTGCAGACAAACATTTATGTTACTCCATCAAAAATAATGAATTATTATAACATATAATAATGTAACAATAGCAGAATCTATTTTGTCTGCATACTGAGTACTATTACCTCATACTTTATGTACAGTTTACTGATACACACCTTGACAGAGGTGAATGACAGTGTGGTATTAGTACTTTTACTGCAGTAAAGGAACCAAACTGAATACTTGTGTGCTGAAGTCACACACACACACACACACACACACACAGCCTACCTGGCGTCCATCGATGGCTCCTCTCATCTCTTTGAACGTGGCCTCGAACTCGCCGATGTAGTCGTGTTTGCCGTTGGAGTCCCAGTCCCACACGGTGCACTGAGGGGACAGAAACACAGCGAGTCCTTCACTTCACGGCGACTGACGGCGGCACGCTATCGTCCAATCACCACGTCCGAAACAAGCAGCGCGTCACAGGAAACGCCGCTCACGTTCTTCTGTTTGGTCTCTGATTAAATGTTTGTGTTGCAATAATCCAAATTATTTCCATGAGCCTTAAAAAACCAAAGAGATGAAATCGAAGAATGTGGCGGCAGTTTGCTTCCTGTCTGATGGAAGAAACATTTTGAGGCTTTGAGTAAAGTGCGGCTCGGCCTCCGTCCACATGACGGGTCCTCCCACTGGAACCAGTAGACAGCTTCTGCTGGCCGCACTGGGACCACAATGAGCAACAGGAAGTGAATAAATCAGAGGCCTGAAACCAGGACAGCCTGACAGAGTTCATGAAAAATAGATCGGAGGACGTGAAGAAGAACACTGGCAGTCTCTGAGTGAGAGAGGAAGACCACGATCTCATGAATATACAGATAACACACACAGACACACACACACGCACACACACACACACACACACACACACACACATACACGCACACACATACACACACACACACACACACATACACGTACACACACACACACACACACACACACATACACGCACACACACACACACACATACACGCACACACATACACGCACACACACACACACACACACACACACACATACACGCACACACACACACACACACACACACACGCACACACACACACACACACACACACACACACACACGCACACACACACACACACACACAGTAAATGGCCCACTTGCTTACTGAAACTCCTGCATGAATATATAAAAGCATGAAATCTGTTTCTGTGTGTATGTGTGTGTGTGTGTGTGTGAGTGTGTGTGTATGTGTGTGTGTGTGTGGGTGGGGGGGTGTGCGTGTTTCTCTGTGTATGTGTGTGTGTGTGCGTGCGTGTTTCTGTGTGTGTGTGTGTGTTTCTGTGTATGTGTGTGTGTATGTGTGTGTTTCTGTGTGTGTGTGCGTGCGTGTTTCTGTGTGTGTGTGCGTGTTTCTGTGTGTGTGTGCGTGCGTGTTTCTGTGTGTGTGTGCGTGTTTCTGTGTGCGTGTGCGTGTTTCTGTGTGTGTGTGTCTGTGTGTGTGTGTGGGGGGGGGGGGGGGTGCGTGCATGTCAGAGAGTGAAGCAGAAAAACAAAATCACCTTGATGGATGAAAATTCTCTTTTCTACAAACTTCTATAAACTCGGAGACGAGTTTCTGACACATGAACGTTGAGTTCTGAGAAACAACGTTTTTATTTCAGTTTGATGCAAACACACACGGAGCCGCTGATGTTTGACTCAGCTGACCACGATCAACCGTTCAGACCAGTAAACGGGCAGGTTTCTCTTTACGGCTTCACACCAGCGACGGCTGAACGCCTGATTTCAGGTTCACGTACTCGTGAACATGATGTCTGAGAGCAGAACCAGCATCATCATCATCATCAT
>NC_055665.1:847631-867631 GCF_017976325.1 Chelmon rostratus | reverse complement strand
TGTACTATTAAATACATGGATCATCAGTTTTTCAATGATTTAGATGTCAATAAGGTGTCAGCGTGCATAAAACAGCATCATGTAAAGTCTGTAAAGAAAGTCGCTGGGGGGTCATTAGTGACGATGTTCAGATGTGTTCGTCTGTGCAGGGGGAGGTGGAGTCAGTCAGCCATTAAAAAGTTTAATCCTCCACAAACCGTGAACGTGTGAACAGACTCATCCTGTCACACACTGATGAGGAGTTCTCAGGTCTGAGTCACTTTATTCTAACATTACAAACTGTTTTTTCTTCCTGAAGCATCGACACATTTACGTCTGACAGCAACACGATTACAGATTACATTTCATAAACAGGATAATACTCAGATTAACATCAGCCTGCAGCTCTTTCTGTCACATGTTTTCACTTTGTAGCTGCAGATAATAAACACAAATATATTCAGTTTATTATCGTGTGAACAGACACGACCTGAGGGGGCAACAGAGACGACAGAAACACAAAGAGGGAAAAACAAAACGGAAAAACCTGCAGGAGAGAAAATCTGCAGGAGGAGGAACAAAAACCGCAAGAAAGAGAAAAAGAAAGAAGGACAGAAAGAAAGAAAGAAAGAAAGAAAGAGAGAAAGAAAGAAAGAAAGAAAGAAAGAAAGAAAGAAACAGAAGAAAGAAGGACAGAAAGAGAAGAAAGGAAAAGCGTAAGACGTCAAACAGTTAAAATAAGCTCCCTTATTCTTTCTTCATCTTTCACTCTGAAAACTAACAGTGAAACAAGATACAGAAGGAAACATGTAAAATACACGAATATAAGAAAACAATGAGACTGGAGCCTATGATGGAGGGTGGTGGAGTCTTTGTAAGTGACTGGGTGGGTGGAGCCTATGACGCAGGGTGGGTGGAGTCTTTGTAAGTGACTGGGTGGGAGGAGCCTATGATGGAGGGTGGGTGGAGTCTTGAATAGAGTGTGGGTGGAGCCTATGACGCAGGGTGGGTGGAGTCTTTGTGAGCGACTGGGTGAGAGGAGCCTATTATGGAGGGTGGGTGGGGTCTTTGATGGAGTGTGGGTGGAGTCTTTGTCAGTGACTGGGTGGGCGGAGCCTATGATGGAGGGTGGTGGAGTCTTTGTAAGTGACTGGGTGGGTGGAGCCTATGACGGAGGGTGGGTGGAGTCTTTGTAAGTGACTGGGTGGGAGGAGCCTATGATGGAGGGTGGTGGAGTCTTTGTAAGTGATTGGGTGGGTGGAGCCTATGATGGAGGGTGGGTGGAGTCTTTGTAAGTGATTGGGTGGGTGGAGCCTATGATGGAGGGTGGGTGGAGTCTTTAATAGAGTGTGGGTGGAGTCTTTGTCAGTGACTGGGTGGGAGGAGCCTATGATGGAGGGTGGTGGAGTCTTTGTAAGTGATGGGTGGGAGGAGCCTATGATGGAGGGTGGTGGAGTCTTTGTAAGTGATGGGTGGGAGGAGCCTATGATGGAGGGTGGGAGGAGCCTATGATGGAGGGTGGTGGAGTCTTTGTCAGTGACTGGGTGGGAGGAGCCTATGATGGAGGGTGGTGGAGTCTTTGTAAGTGATGGGTGGGAGGAGCCTATGATGGAGGGTGGTGGAGTCTTTGTAAGTGATGGGTGGGAGGAGCCTATGATGGAGGGTGGGAGGAGCCTATGATGGAGGGTGGTGGAGTCTTTGTCAGTGACTGGGTGGGAGGAGCCTATGATGGAGGGTGGGTGGGGTCTTTGATGGAGTGTGGGTGGAGTCTTTATCAGTGACTGGATGGGTGCAGTCTATGACAGTGAGTGTGCGGGCGGAGTCTTTGTCAAGTATTGTTGTCTGATCTCAGATCTGTGACCATCGCTTATCTTTAAACAACAACATGCTGCTGGTTCAGGATCAGTTTGTGGCTCCGCTCAACCAGGACTAAGTTCCTCAGATCTCTTTCTGATCTGGGATCTGTTATTTCGAGTGTAAAATAATGAAGGAAAGAAAAACAGGACTCATCCCTGTTGAGATAAAACAACCTTCAACATGAAAGACTAGAAAGAGACGAGACGTAAAGACAAAAGAAAGACAAGAACGCAGAGAGACATGAAAGAAAGCAGGAAGGACAAACACGCAGAGAACAAAAGAGAGACAAGAAGTTGAGAGAGAAAGTAAAGACAGACAGAAGGACAGAAGGACAGACAGACAGATGGACAGACAGACAGACAAACAGAAAGGAGGACAGACAGACAGAAGGACAGACAGACAGACGGACAGACAGACAGACAGACAGGAGGACAGACAGACAGACGGACAGACAGACAGGAGGACAGACAGACAGATGGACAGACAGACAGACAAACAGAAAGGAGGACAGACAGGAGGACAGACAGACAGAAGGACAGACAGACAAACAGGCGGACAGACAGACAGACGGACAGACAGACAGACAGGAGGACAGACAGACAGACAGGAGGACAGACGGACAGACAGACAGACAGAAGGACAGACAGACAGGAGGACAGACGGAAAGACAGACAGACAGACGGACAGACAGACAGACAGGAGGACAGACGGACAGAACTAAGTTAACAACAAAAGGCAGAACTGTTTTTTAAAGAAAGACTGAAAAGCTCTGATTTTCTGCTTCCTGCTCAGAAATCCTTTCAAAATAAATCCCGCTGAAGCGTTTCATGTGTCCACGGAGGTGAAGAGGAACATCAGGGGGGGTTTTCCAGCTGTGAATTTGTGGAAAAATGAAGAAGTAAATCCTGGTGAGGACGGTTCAGTCGGTCCAGCTGAGAGGATCAGAGCCATCAGAGCTGATTGAAAAACCACAGAAGCACCGAAAAGCCTGCTTCCTGTCTGACGGAGGTTTTAATGTCTGAGAGTCACAAACTGCAGACGCCACAGTCCACGAACAAAGACAGAAAAGGAGACAAGGACGGAGCTCTTCTTCCTGCTGTGAACTCAGAGTGATGGATGAAGGATGGATGGAGGATGGATGAAGGATGGAATGACGGATGGATGAAGGATGAAGGATGGATGAAGGATGGAATGACGGATGGATGAAGGATGGATGAAGGATGGAATGACTGATGAAGAAAGGATGAAGGATGGATGAAGGATGGAATGATGGATGGATGAAGGATGAATGATGGATGAAAGATGGATGAAGGATGGAATGACGGATGGATGAAGGATGGATGAAGGATGGAATGACGGATGGATGAAGGATGGATGAAGGATGGAATGACTGATGAAGAA
Organism: Chelmon rostratus; assembly: GCF_017976325.1. Taxonomy (NCBI): domain Eukaryota; kingdom Metazoa; phylum Chordata; class Actinopteri; order Chaetodontiformes; family Chaetodontidae; genus Chelmon; species Chelmon rostratus. The sequence continues at coordinate 864,394 of NC_055665.1, read as the reverse complement.
AGGATGAAGGATGGATGAAGGATGGAATGATGGATGGATGAAGGATGAATGATGGATGAAAGATGGATGAAGGATGGAATGACGGATGGATGAAGGTTGGATGAAGGATGGAATGACAGATGGATGAAGGATGAAATGACAGATGGATGAAGGATGGATGAAGGATGAAATGACAGATGGATGAAGGATGGATGTAGGATGAAGGATGGAATGACGGATGAAGGATGGATAAAGGATGGATGAAGGATGAAGGATGGATGAACTCGAGGGGACGAGTGTTCAGGGCCTCCTTTAGAAAACTGGTCTCTCTCTTCTTTCATTGAGGTTTTGTTGTGGTGGTCTTGGTCTGCGTTCTGATGCGGATCAGGAGTGTAACGACTGTGTGAACTGGCACCAGCTTTATCTCCAGGCTTTGCTCATTTGCAGGATCCAGCACACAGAAACGTGTTTCATAGATTTTTAACGTGAATCTTTATTTTACATTTATGATCCTCGGTTTCTGCTGCACTTTTTTTTTTATCTGACTCGTGTGTGAAAACCTGCTGAGAAAGAAACCTGATTCTGGATCAGAGAGAGGAGGCGCAGCTCACCGTGATGATGGCTTTCCCCACAGTGCCTCCTGGTCTCAGCAGAGCTTTGGACAGTTTCCTTTGAGAGATGATCTGGAAACACACACACACACACACACACACACACACACACACACACACACACACACACACGCACACACACACACACACACACACACAGTCCAGGTGAACACACAGGTGAGCGCTGTGCTGCGCTGCAGGTACAGACGTGTGTTCTCAGAACAAACAAACAACGACAGCAGGATCACATTCATGTGTCCACAATCACTGCGGAGAATATTCAGTAGAAGTACTAGTACCACACTATAAAGATACTCTGCCACAAGTGAAAGTCTGCATTTAAAATCCCTGTGAAGTAAAAGTACAGTAGTATTACCAGCGTCATGTATTTAAAGTACTCTGAACACTTAATAACATGTCGCTTTAAGTGTAGTGTTATGTTACTGTTGGAGCTGCTGCAGGTGGAGCTGCTGCAGGTGGAGCTGCTTTCAACTACGTCATATACAGTCCTGCGGGGCCCAACCCGGGGGTCCGGCCCCTCCAGAGGGTCAGCAGATCCAGCAGAGGGGTTATGGTTTTTGTCTTCTTTGAACAGTTGTTTGTATTTAACAAGCTTCTCATGCTGCTTCATTAAAGGTGTTTCTCTCTTCCTGAAGCTGCACCGTCAGCAGCCTGGAGCAGAAGCTGCTGTTCTTCAGCCTCCACCCGCTCCTCTACTCGTGTTTCCTCAGAGCTTCTTCCAGCCCCCGTCAGCAGAAACCTCCGTTGCTCCGTCAGCCATCTGGCCGGCGGAGGAGCTGGCAGCCGAGCCGAGCGACGCTGCTGGCAGAGACCAAGACGAGGAGAGGAAGACGAGGAGGAGGAGGAGGCTGTTCCTGACTGCTGATGGCTTCACCACAGACTCCTCTTCTTCAGCTCCACCTGCTAAAACTCCTCCAACAGTTTCCTCCTCTGCAGGAAATCGCTCCGTCGTCCTGCAGAGGCTTTCATTTCAGTTTTTAATGAGACAGCAGCAGATGGAGAACGTGTTCGTTTCCTCCTCATCGTCACCAGGCTGTTCAACTGTTCGACTCCCCCCCAGTCACAAGACTCTTACACACGGCTGAACTGGCAGTGAATGCTAACCGCTAACCACTAACAGTTCAGTGTGTGTCACAGCCTGATCGATCTTCTTCCTCTGAACCACAGACCTCCATTAAAACCCATCAGTGAGCCTCAGTGTTCTTCATCACCAAGACACACAGACACACACACACACACACACACACGCACACACACACACACCGGCCTGCTGCCTCAAACACTCACTACAGCACTGTGTGGATTTATCCGCCGCTGAAAATAGTCCCAACAGAAGCTTTTGGCTGCTGTTTGTTTCAGCGAGCAGCTGTTTGAGAAAACGACTGAATCATAAAAAAATCAAATAAAGCTGAAATAAAGTCGACTGATCTTTGAGGTCGTTTGCTGCTTTTCTCTTCAACAGTTTGTTTTGTCCTCATACAGAAATTAAATGCTTCAGCGCTGAATTAACCTGTTAGCCCAATTAACGTTGACACTCTGTCTTCATTAATAAACTCAGTCAGTCATTTGTTTTTTCACTAAAAGATCTGAGTCAAATCTCTCATTAAAGAAAGTTCAAAAGACCCGAAACTGCAGTTTGTGCTGCAGATAAATGATTAATGTTTGTTTTCTTCAGTCAGTTTTTGATTTTCTTCTTCATTGTGAATATTATGAGTCTGTCTGTGCATCATTTCAGCCCTTTGACGGCTTCTAAGCTCTCAAAAAAGCCAAAGCTGCCCCAGCAGAGTGGATGAACGAGTGTTTTCAGGTCGTCTGTCTGCTGCGTTCAGGAGCCTCTCACGGTGTTTTATGTTAAATACATTAACAATTAGAAACTGAAGGCAGAGAAACGTCTCAGCTGTGTTTTTCAGGATTTCAACATCCAAAGCTCAGGTGAGGTGATGATTGACAGCTTCCTGGTATTTACCTCCCACACGTTTGTACTTCTACCTTTATGAGGACTCTCATTCACAATTCATTTTCTAGCTCCTAACCATCAGCCGGACGCCTGACCACAGCTTAAATCTAACGTAACCCCTAAAACCAGGTGTACAGATGCTACAGGTGAGCAGAGACTCGCTGGACTCGACGAATTTATGAACACAGAAGTCTCACGGGATGTGACGAGAGGCAGAGAAAGGCCACGGGGAAGAATTCAAATCCAAGAACAGACAATATCCAAGTAACCTGAGCAAAGAGCCAGAAACCACCTGAAACACACACACAGGGCACACAAGCAAACAGAGGCGGGAAAACACACAAACAGGAAGTAAGACAAAGCAGCACACAGGAAACAGAACAACATCACCACCTACATTTAATGAAAGTGATGAATTAAATGTGTTGAAAGTGCTCAAATTCACCGAGAACCAGACTTTTGTGCTTTTGATTTATAGTTCTTATCTTAACTTATCTTATTAACTTATCTTAATTTAGTCCAGAACAAGATAATAATTCACTAAAAGAGGATTTGATGTGCTTGTCTTCTGTTTGTCTTCTGTGTTTCTACGTCACAACATTCGGAAACACGAACACACGGACGCCATTTTGGCTCCAGCTCCTCTGCTGAGTCTCAGGTTTCAAGTGAAATCCACTTGACCAATCAAAATCTGCCACACACAACCCAGCAACCAGCGCAGCCAATAACAGCCTGAGATAAACATGAGCATGAGGTGTGTCCAGGCGACTCACCTGTCCCAGCGTGCACTCCACCGAGCCCAGGAAGTCGGCCTCCTTCAGGCCGTTGTGGCTGCTGTTGTTGATGTCGTACAGCTCGAAGCGCAGACGCTGCACCTCCTCAAAGTAAAAGTCCAAAGTGAAAACCTTGGAGTAGGTGGGGTTCACGCAGCTGCGAATCACCTCGGTCCGATCCACCTGCGGGAGACACAGAGGACAAAACGACACGGTGGATATCTGACTTCCTGTTTTCACTTCGCTGAGAAGAAAAAGTGACGAGCGGCAAAGAAAGACGACGTCACATCCTGCCTGCGCTGATTGGTTGACAGGTGACAGTAAATCCTGTTTCACTGAGACGGAGACAGAAAAACTCCTGCTGCTGAGAAGCTGCACGTCGTCAAACTGTGCAACAGTGGGACGCAGCCTCCCGTCCTCAGTGCTGTCAGACAGATGGCGTTCAGGCTGGAGCTCCTCCACAGACACTTTCATTGGATTGTTGAAGTTTGTGTGAACGAGCTGAAATCCAGCGTGGAGTGTGAGAGGAAACCTGACGTCCTCCCACTGACCCGCTGGACGCGTTCCTCAGTATTTACCAGTTTTCAGCCTCGTTCTGTCTGCGTCTGAGGACGTTTGTGAGACGAGAGGAAACAAACAGAAGAAGAAACCTGGCGGCTGGAGGCAGGAAATGCTCAGCGGTGTGGACATGGTGGACCGCTGACGCTCTAACTGGACTTTATGAGAACTTTGTCCTGAACTTGTGACACAGTGAAACTCGTCTTTTTGGGGGCTTTATTATAGCCTGTATCAGACGGAGACCGCTCTGAGTGGACGGCGATGATTCATTTTGCAAACATTCACACATTTTTACTGTCATGCTGACAGGTGTGGTTCTTTCTGCGCCCCCCTACCGTACTGATCTACAGATCAGAGCAGAGTCCAGGTCCTGGAGCTGAAAGCAGGTGCAGCTGAGCTCTGACCTGACGTGTGTCGGCTCGCTGCAGAGATCTGGATCAGCTGGATTCTGTAAACGATTCATTATGATCGAATCAAATTAAGGCACGTATCGTTTTTTCTTTTCATTCCAGATCAAGAAGTTCTTCAAGTGCTAATGATTCTCTTCATTCTGGATCAATCAGCTGATTATTTCCTCCATTAATCGTTCGGTTTGGAAACATTGTGAAAATATTGACAAATGTGGTGACGATGAGGCCAAAGTGACGCCTTCACAGTGTTTGTTTAGTCCAAAGCTCCACATTATTACAAACACATTCAGATCATTCAGAGGAGAAGCAGCAAATCAAACATCAACAATCACTCAAACCATCATCAATAGACGATCATTGATTATCTTTAAACCGACCGATCGATCAATGGACTGATCGTTTCAGATGTACTTGGATTAACTGCTGTGGAGTTTAATTTCTAACATGACATCAGATTTATAAACTCTTCCACAGCTGATGTACAGACACGTTTTTACTGATGGAAGAGAAGTCAAGTAGCTCAGATTTGTACTTGAGTAAATGTACTTAGTTACATTCGAGCGGCGGTAACAAGCTGAAGGCTAATGATCCGCCGGCTGTGATCCGCCTGATCGCAGACAGCAGGTCGGACTCTGCAGTTTGAGAGCCCACCTCGCTCTGAACTTCACTTTTTAACGAGTCTGAAGAGACGAGAGACGACGAGCGGCTTCCCGCTGCCGCCGCTTCACATCGACGAGGGCGGGAAAACACCGACAACAGCTCGTTTGACAGATCTTAACGACCGCATGACTGACGGATCTGAAGAAAGCGAAGCTGCTGACAGACCTGAAAGGGTCTGGAGGTAACAGATGTGTTTCCTGTTTCCTCCAGCGTGGAGACAAACAGCCAGAAGACAACAAAGAGAACTCAGAGGGGACGACACGAGGACGCTCAGCATACCAACAGGAATAGATCCTCGCAGCACTCATCGATGCTTCAGACCAGCCATCGATCGGACGCCGCCGCCGCCGCCACGTGTCAAACAGCTCACTTCTGACACCGTTAGAGACAAGCTGCTGGACCAGATGTGTCCCTCAGGAGCTGGAGGGGACCAAAAACTGAGCTAAAGGACAGCGAACAGTGGACTGACGTTCATCAGGCGACTCCAGGGGACAGAATCACCTCAGATCAGCTGAAAACATGTCGACCAGCGGCTGGTTTTATCTGAGCAGCTTCAGAATCTGATCTGAGAACAGTCAGATCTGTTTCTGCTCCGCCAGCCGACACAAACGTCTTTAAATGCTTCGGTCAGTGAACAGATGTTCATTCACTCTGCACGAAGCATTAGCACCAAAAATACTTCAAAACGAATCCCTCCTGTCCGTGAGTCTGAGGGCGTGAGCAGAGGATTGTGGGGGTTGTGTGAAAATGTGCAGCAAGGTGTGAAGATCGATGCTTAAAGTTGTTTTTTCTCTGCTCTGGATTATAATTAGATCTTTAATGAGGACGAGAATCCAGAAATCAGACGCTCCTTCACTCACACTCAAGTTTAACCTACGAGGACTCAGCTGACTGATGAGGATGGCGAAATGATGAAGCTGAACATCTGCGACGCAGCGACGTGATTGGTCGAAGGTGCAGGTGTGTCGCTCTGCTGTCGGACAGGTGTGAGAGAAGTCTGGCTGACAGAACTTTCACAGCAGCTGAGCGATAATTCAGCGGCGGCCTCTCACATCCGTCTGTTTTCTGTTTTCTGCTTCTGCCAAACGTCTGCACAGTTTCTGTACAGCTTCTGTTAGCTTCTGTTAGCTTCTGTCAGCTTCTGTCAGCTTCTGTTAGCTTCTGTTAGCTTCTGTCAGCTTCTGTTAGCTTCTGTTAGCTTCTGTCAGCTTCTGTCAGCTTCTGTTAGCTTCTGTCAGCTTCTGTTAGCTTCTGTCAGCTTCTGTCAGCTTCTGTCAGCTTCTGTTAGCTTCTGTCAGCTTCTGTTAGCTTCTGTTAGCTTCTGTTAGCTTCTGTCAGCTTCTGTTAGCTTCTGTCAGCTTCTGTTAGCTTCTGTCAGCTTCTGTTAGCTTCTGTCAGCTTCTGTTAGCGTCTGTTAGCTTCTGTCAGCTTCTGTTAGCGTCTGTTAGCTTCTGTTAGCTTCTGTTAAACTCGTCCGAATCTTTGAAAACATCCGAGCAGATTTCTGAAATCAGCTGTTGTTTACGAGCGAGCGGTCTTCTTCTTCACTGGTATCATCGGTGCACGACTGCGTTTGTTAGCATGTCGCTGCGAGTGTCAACTGTCGATCAGCGGAAAGAGCCTGAAAACACAAACATACAGTCAGCTGGGTCAGTCCAGTGGGTCCCAACCACAGGCTCAGGGCCCTCCAGAGGGTCACCAGAGAAATCTGAGGGGTCGTCAGATGATTAATGAATAAAGAAGAAAAAACAAAGTTTATTTGTTCAAATCAAAAAAGGAAGAAAACGCTGCTTTAGTGATGTCATTTCATGTCATTTAGTTTTCTTTATGTGAAATCTTCAACTGCAAAGTAACTGGTAGCTAAAACATGCAGTGAAGTTGAAGTTAAAGTAGTATAATTTGAGTATAAGTACCCCAAAACTGTGCGCAAGTACAGTACTTAGTTATTTCCCACCTGGGCCAGGCGTTAATGCTGCTGATCAATGTTCCAATAAAGATTTAAATTCACAAGGTGAGTCCTGAGAGCAGATCTGAGATCAGATCTGAGACACACTGAAAGATCCTTCTTCATCTAAATCTGTTCAAATGTGTTCGTCGACCCGAGACGAGAAGAACGAATGTGTGAGGAAGAGGAAGACGTCAGCTTCCTGTCTGGACTTTGACCTCCCGTCGCTTCATCCGGTCCCATCCAGGCTGAAGTGAAGACGCAGAACAGGTGTGAACGCTGACAGGAAAGAAAACAGAGAGGAGACGATGAAGAGGAGCGAGAGGGAAGTAAAAACAGATCACAGCTGCAGAGAGAAAGAGCCGCCGCCGAGCAAACGGCTAAAAATACTCCGAGAAACATAAAGTGGGGCAACAGAAACCAGGTCTGACCAGTTCAGGGCCGGCCCTGGACCGGTTCACACACTCAGAAGACACACAGACGACGCAGAGTGAATCTCACGACTCGATCGCAGATCCAGCAGCTCCACGTCTCATCAGTCAGGGTCTGAACCACGTCCCCCCTCTGAAGCTTCAATACGTGTGTGTCGGGTCATCGCGGTCACTGAGCTATCACCTGAGGCTGTGACGCCTCAGGGCCGCCTCACAGGCCAGGTGCTCAGGGTTCAGGTCTGTCTGAGCGATGGAGGGAGGAGCCTGATGTCCGACACCGTGGCTCTGAGAGGCGGCTAAAGGTCATAAACCGTAACATATTGTGGATATTTGTGTTGCTTCATCATGACATTGGTATAAATTTGATAAATAAATGTCTGTGAACAATAAATACAACTCGCTCTCAAATACACACGACTGTCCAGGTCAGCTGCAGAACATCCATCCATCACTGCGTTTGTTTTCAAAACGACAGTCCATCATCGTTCATCAACCACGAGAAAAATACAATAATCCAACAGTGAAGTGATGCAAACACACACACACACACACACACACACACACACACACACACACACACACACACATATAAACCTGCCAACGATCTTTTCTTAAAATAACCGTTGAACAGATACGAGCTTTCGTCGTGGCAGCAGATAACAGAGGAAGCCTCAAACTGAATCCAGCAAACATGAAAACTGAAGCCCGACAGACGCCGAGATGCAGCTGAAACTGTTCCAGATGCAGCTGAAGCTGTTCCAGATGCAGCTGAAACTGTTCCAGGTGCAGCTGAAACTGTTCCAGGTGCAGCTGAAACTGTTCCAGGTGCAGCTGAAACTGTTCCAGGTGCAGCTGAAACTGTTCCAGACGCAGCTGAAACTGTTCCAGACACAGCTGAAACTGTTCCAGATGCTTCTGAGCTTTTAATGAAACAAGAGATCAATTAAAGAGAAGCTGAAGAGAAGCCAGCGAGCTCACGGAGGGAAACCTCAGAGCAACAAAGCTCAGAACAGAACAGGACAACAGCTGACCTATCACCAACAGGAACCAATACTAACAGGTGGAGACAGCTCCGGCCCGAGTTCAGGGCCCTCTCAGAGCCCGTCCAGAGGTCCCCATCATCTGCCTTCTGAACCACGTCCACGCCCGCCTTGACGAGCCAGCGAGCACTGCGATCATGTTTTTTGACTTCTCCGGTTCTTTCAACACCGCCCCGGCAGCTCTACTGCATGAACGGCTGACAGCAGTACAGGTGGACGCCCCCCGACCTGACTGGACCACAGCAGCGCCGGGACCCTGCAGAGGACAGTCCTGAGCACAGGCTTGAGGTGGGTCACTTTGTCTCATGGTGTGAGTAGAACCATCTGCAGCTCAAAGAGACCAAGACCAGGAAGCTGGTTGTGGATCTGAGGGGGATCAAGGCACAGATGACCCGTTTTCCATCCGGGGGGTTCAGTGTGGACGTTGCAGAGGACTAAATCAAATCAAATCAAATCAAACTTTATTTATATAGCACTTTTCATCCATTTAAAATGCAACACAAAGTGCTTCACAAGATAAAAGAATACAACAACAGAGAGAATAAAAGCATAATATGACAGACAATATCCCGCTTCCAGATATACACACATGCGCTCACACAAACACTCACAAAACACACACACACACATACGCACACACACACACACAGTGCTGAGACATGGCAGGGCACTGAGGAACCATGTGAGGAAACAGCTATGGGAGCCATCCACACTGGGAAGCGCCACAGCCTGCGGCCACCGGGAGCGCCGCCACAGAGACCACCCGGACGCCGATGGACAGGGGCAGACTCCGCACTTAATGCAGAGCCACCCAAGTCCCTCGGGCCCAGGCGGCCTCCAAGCAACGGCCCCCGTGGGCAGACTGGGCATACACCCCAGTGTGGAGGCCCCCCATGAGGAAACACTGAAGCTAGGAATTAAAAGACTAAAGAAAAAATAAATAAATAGATAAATAACCAAATAAATTAAAGATAAAAGCAGGTATAATGCACAAGAATTAGAAGCTTTAAGAAAGTTAAAAATGTAGAGGAAAAATAGACAAATAAATAACTAATAAATAGTAAATAATAAATAAAAGTAATAAGATTTTAAGATGTAATACTGATAAAGTGCATAACTAAGAACAAGTCATAAGAAATATAAGAAGTAAAAATAGCATAATAGAAGAATTCAAAGTTTAAAAGAGACCAAACCAAAAAGGTGAGTCTTGAGCCTCCTTTTTAAGACTCCCCAGGAGTGCACACTGATAACAAACCAGACTGATCTAAGGACACTGAAGCCGTCTACAAAAGGGCCAGAGCCGTTTCTACTACAGACCACAGACCCTGGTTTATGTTTCTGCCGGTTGGAGCTAAAACAGCTGAATGCTCTCGCAGGCCCAAGATAAAACTGCAAAACTAAAGCCTGCATGACAATAAAGATTTGGAAAAAGTACTCAAAGGGACTCAAAAGTACTCAAAAGTACTAATTTCAGCACCGACACAGACACACACAGAAAAAATACTCAGAGGGATTAATGATAGAACCCAGCACTCTTAAATACTCGACTCTGATTGGTCAATCACCAAAATTCAGCGTTGTTTATTTGTCGACAGACGACCGCCTGCTCAGGAACTCCTAACAGTCAGAGACTAAAGGTGCGATCCATTAATGTACCAAGATCAATAACAAAGAACCAGCTGATCTCAGACGTAAAATATGGAGCATTTTGTCAACATTATTTTTAATTTGTTTGGACAAAACACTTGACGTGTGACTGGAGAAGACATGTCCTCAACAAAAAAGACAAGAAAAGTAAAGAACAACACTGGACCGACTTGAAGAGACTTGAGGACACAGAGACTGACCAGACTGAAGAGGACAGACATGAAAAAACACCAAGAGAAACACAGCATGGACGATCGGTCTGCTAAAAGACTGGAGACAAAACTGGAGACAGATTTTTAATGTCTGAAGCAGAAATCAGCTGCAGGACTTTTATCCATCAGAACAGAATAACAGAAACCAAACTCTGTCTCCAGCTCCGTCTCTCTCAGGTCTGGGATGTCCCGTCACGTCTCCACATGTCACATGATTTCTCTGAATATCTGTGAAGAAATAAGTTTTCCTGCTCACAGTGAGAGTCGGCTCATTTTAAATCAATAAAATATGTTTTTATCAATATTTGTGTCACTTTATTGAACGATGTCTCAGTGGGATAATGTAGAGTGAGCTGGTTGCCATGGAGAAACAAACCCGACAGGATGAATAGAAGCCCGACTGAACTTCATCTGGAGGAACAGGAAGTCTTTCTTCTTTCTTCTTCTGGGTTTTCCTGCAACAAATGTATTCATTTTGTTCGCTAGGTCACGTCTCTGGTCACGGTTAGTTTTGCGTCCAGCACTTTGGCGCTGAATCTGACATCCGACGCCGCGCACGGAGCAGGCTTAGCGCAGAGTTTGAGCTCATTGGGCCACGACCACGCCGCAACACGTGAGAGCTCGGCATTCTCCGTGACTGCTCGATATTCTCCATAAATCTCCATTGGAGCTCCGCCTTCTTCTTCTGGTGCCACGGCACCGAGCAGCCACGGGATCGGCGCCTGTGCTACAGACCGCAGAGCGCCACAGGAAGTCACCCTGCCTGTCAGTGGAATCAATAGACTGAACTCATTTCACCCGTCAGCAGCCGCAACCCCACGACTCATTTATTATTCATATTTCCAGCCGCAGCTCGTGTTTGCAGCGAGCTCACGGCTGCACGGACGACCGTCACCAGATCCAGACGGAAACTTAAAAACTGGATTCTCAGGTTCTGACTCGTCTTCTGCCGCGGTCTGTAAACGCTGATTAAAATAGCTCGGATCTGTAACGTGAGCAGCCTGCTGGGCAGATCGGATTGATGCTCAGGCCTGCGTGAGCTGACCAATCAGAGAGCAGAACGATGCTGCGGTGATGGACAGCAGGAGACAAATAAAGCCCTCTGGAACATGAAAGTGTTAAAGTTATTCTGGTCGACTCCGGAATAAAAGCATGAACATGAAAATAATAATGTTTTAAAGTGGAGTCGCTGCGAACAAAGCTCCACATCACCGTTTCCCCTGAGCTCCGCTCGTTTCCTGATGAAAAGACGAAGAAGAGGAAAATCGCTTTGATGCAACAACATCTCAGAGCTGCTAACGAGGAGGCCGCTGTGGTTTTAATTGTGACGCCTTCGTTCTTTAATCAAGATGAGCCTCGATGAGCCGGCAGCACACAAACCGTTTACTCATTTACTCCTGAGACACATGAAGGACGAGGAGAGACGACGGCTGAGTGACGGGAATCCTGCTGCAGGTGGAGGACGGACGAGCAGGACGGACGAGCAGGACGTGAGAGGACGGTTTTAATGTGTCAGAGGAAGAAGACAGAAGCTGTGAGACGCTCCGATGAGACCGAAGACGACCTGCAGACACAGACTCTGGACAGACCTGAAGACGCTCGTCCAGGTCCAGCTGCAGCTCGTCCCATCGTGTCCCCTCGTCCTATTGGATTTAAAAAAAGACAGACAGACAGACAGACAGAGAGAGAGACAGAGAGACAGGCAGAGAGACAGACAGGCAGAGAGACAGACAGACAGACAGAGAGAGAAACAGACAGGCAGAGAGACAGAGAGACAGACAGACAGACAGAGAGAGAGAGAGACAGGCAGAGAGACAGAGAGAGAGACAGACAGACAGAGAGACAGACAGACAGAGAGAGAGACAGACAGGCAGAGAGACAGACAGAGAGACAGAGAGAGAGACAGACAGACAGAGAGACAGACAGACAGAGAGAGAGACAGACAGGCAGAGAGACAGACAGACAGACAGACTCACACTCTTTTATACTCTTTTTGTTGGCGTTGACTGTTTGCTGCTCTTTGATCAGGAAGACGCCGGCGGCACGCAGACCGTTAACCACCGTCACGTCTCCTGTTCAGGCGGAGCTCCGGAGGAGACTCGCTGAGCGTTCGGACTCGTCTCCTCCTTCAGATCCCAGAAAACCTGAAGCCAGCAGAGAATCCACGAGAACCTGAGCAGCTTCCAGACAGTTTAACCACCGCTTCAGCTCCAGATGGCCGATCAGAGCGAACGAGGGGGGGGGGGCAGACGGACTCTCCTCATCACTGAGTCCGTCTGTCGGATGAAGACCGGAGTCCAGATTAAAACCCTCGAGTCACGTCTGAGTTTGAGTCTGGATCAGACTTCATTAAATATCCTGTGAAGTATTTCAGCCGCAGACGACATGTACTCAGCTGCTCTGTTTAAGTACAAAACTGAGGTACTTGTATTATTAGTATTTCCTTTTCCAAACCAGGATCTCCTCCCGCCTGAAGCTGAACGAGCTGCGAGCGGTTTGGTCCTTTATGTTTGAGGACGAGGACAGGCAGCATGTTACTGCGCAGACAGTACTTTCACTTTTCATACTGTATTTACGGCTGGTAATACTTAAATACTTAAGTATAGTTTTGAAAGCAGCACTGTCACTTGCAGTGGAGTATTTTCACAGTGTAGTATTAGTACTTCTACAGACGGACTCTGTTTGGTCTGCCTCCTGTCACTTCCTGTAACGCAGCTCGTTTTAGCGTTATTTATTCAGCGGCGGCTCGCAGCCAGCTTCATCAGCTGGTTCATCTTCATCAGCTGGTTCATCTTCATCAGCTGGTTCATCTTCATCAGCTGGTTCTGCTCAGCGGCTTTCAGAGTATTTGTCTTCAGCTCGCTCGCCTCTCAGCTGCAGGACACGTTCACTGAGGCTGGGAAAGCCCAGCTCCATGCCGTCCTCTTCTGTTGTGTTCAACCTGAATAATCTTTATTGACACGGCTGCAGACAGCAGAGCAGCAGGACTGATGCTGCAGCTGGTAGAGCTGGAGCTCATTTCAATAACTTCATACACGACAGACTCCATAAAATCCATCACAGTTTATTCATTGATTATATTTTCTATTAATACAAAACATGCAGTGGAGTAAAAAAAAGTACTATAAAGTGGAAATACTCCAGTACAACTACCATCAAATGGTACTCGAGTCCACACAGACGCTGCGGTGGCGTGACCAGCCTGTTGTCTGTGTAAACACTCTGAAGGTGTGTTGAAAGCTTCAGGCCTCAGAAAGCAGCACAGACAGTTGGCAGGTGTAATCAGGTGTTACCAGGTGTTAACAGGTGTAACCAGGTGTAACCAGGTGTTACCAGGTGTAACCAGGTGTTACCAGGTGTTAACAGGTGTTACCAGGTGTTACCAGGTGTTACTGTGACCTCGGCGCCGCTCACCTGTAGCAGCTCAGTCGCTCCGCCGCCGTCTGCACTGCACTAATCTTTTCACTTCAGCCCGTAGAAGCTACAGCAGGCGGCGGGTGAGAGAGTGGTGTGGTTGCCATGGAGACCTACCTCCATCCACTGTCCGTGGGACTGCATCTTGAGGACGACGCAGGGGTCGGGTTTGGACAGAGCATCTCGGTCTGAGATGCCTTTGCAGGTGAGGCGCAGCTCCACTTTGGTCAGACACGGGCTGCTGAACAGACCCAGAGAGTTCGCCGCTGACTCGTAGATGTCGCTCATGGTGGGGGCGGGACAGGAAGCCTGCAGAGGGAAGACAACCGTTGGACGGATCAGTGTCTGAGTTTCTGGTGCAGCAGCTCATGTGGACAAAGTGTCCCTCATCACATGACTGAGTTCTGTCCAAGTGTCCCAGTCAGACAGAGGGACAGAGACTGAAGCAGCTCCGTGGACATCAGCTGTTTTTATCTCCTGTGTGTGTGTGTGTGTGTGTGTCTGTGTGTGTGTGTGTACTGTGTGTGTGTGTGCATGTGTGCACGTAGTGTGTGCGTGTGTGTGCGTGTGTGTAGTGTGTTTGTGCGTGCGTGTAGTGTGTGTGTGTGTGCGTGTGTGTGCGTGTGTGTAGTGTGTTTGTGCGTGCGTGTAGTGTGTGTGTGTGTGCGTCTGTGTGTGTGTTCCCTGTCAGGATTACAGTGGGGGGGGGACCAGCAGCCAGAACAAATGTTTCCGTCATTAAATCAGATTTTTAGTTTTAATTCATTCAGTTTTTGTCGTGTTTGATGAAATGTGGAATAACATTATGATGACGATGATCATGTGATTCTTTAACTCTGGGTTTATCTCATTTACACACACGCACGCACGCACGCACGCACACACACACACACACACACACACGCACGCACGCACAAACACACAGACACACACACACACACGCACAAACACACACACACACACACGCACGCACACACACACACACACACACTCACACACAGACACACACACACACACACACACACACACACTCACACACACACACACAGTAACTGATCAGATTAGTTGTAGTCTCAGTCGATGGCAGCAGTACTCAGCAGTACTCAGCAGTACTCAGCAGCAGTACTCAGCAGCTGTACTCAGCAGTACTCAGCAGCAGTACTCAGCAGCTGTCAGGTAAAGTAAAAGTACAAAGTGTTCAGTATTCATCATAGTTCTTTATTTCAGAATCATTATTGATTATTGATTTTATAGATCTAAGATCGAGCTGCTGAAGTTCTTCATACTCTGCTGTCAGAGTTTGTTGGATAACTGTGTGTTGTACTGATAATCTGAAACTGCAAAGTAACTAAAGATGTGCTGGAGACACGTTGTCTCTTTCCAAATGTCTCCTTCAGAGACGTCCCCAGTGTCCAAGAAATGTCCAAACTTCAGTCATTGTCCTGACTTTCAGGAAGTATTTCAAAACATCTTAACCTTCCAAACTGTCCTCAATTTATAAAATGCTCTCCAAACATGTCAACTTTTCAAAACGATCCTTCCAATTTGTAATTTTCTCTAAATGTCACACAAGAATGAATTCCTTCAAAATAAAGGTCGTCACATTCTCACTGAAAACTGCTTCTACAAAGTCTCCCGAAATGTTCTCATGTGTTAAAAACACCTTCACCTCTGCCTGTAGGGTTTTGAATGCAGGACTTTTACTTGTAGTGAAGTATTCTCAGTGTGTATTAGTACTTTTAGTGAAGTAAAGGACCTGCATGCAGAGTTTCTCTGTAACGGCTCGTTCAGTGTGAATAAAAACCTTCAGCAGCGTCTTTTTCACAAACCTCTTCAGTCTGAAACATTTAGCAGCGAGTGTGTGAAAGTGATCCGGATCTCACAGCAGCTTCAGCCTCAGCACCTCCATCGCTGACAGAAACCCTGCAGGACCTCCGCCCTCACAGGAAACCACCTCTGCGGGGTCAGGGGGGAGAAATCGTATCTTCATCGCCCCCCTCCGCCGGCAGCAGTCCGGCTCATGTGATTAACCACCGGAGGAAGCTCCAGATACTGTCCGGTAAAAATATCCTCCACGCCAGCGGCTCGGGTTTCACCAGAAGCAAAGAGGAAGAACTGAAGAGTCCAGGAGGAGGTCTAAGAACAGACCCCAGACCAGCTGTAGGGTTAGATCACACCGTCCCTGAAACACAGCAGAGGCACCGAGACGCCGACAGCAGATCTACATTCATGTGCTTCTTGATCAATACCAGTGAAATCAATATCATTGATTACTTCCAGCTGTTCATTCATTATTCAGCTGCTCGTTCGTCGTCAGCTTCAGAACTCTGAAGTCGCTTCGCTCAAACTGAAGTCGTCACATGTGTCAGAGTTTCGTTGTTCTGAGGGTCAAACATCCTGAAACCACTAAATACACCGACTTTATCCTTAATTAGCTTCATTAAGCCTTAATTAACCCTTAATTTAGACATTTAGACATTAATTTGAAAAGGTGGACGTGAGCACCGTAATCTGAAAAACTTAATTGATGAATCAAGTGAATTTTACGGGTCACATGACCTGAACAGGCATCACTGTTCTGGATCCGGCTCATCGTCGGCCTTCTGTCAGCTGAGCAGGTGGAGGTCGGGAGGAGGGCGGGGCGTTTCGTGGACAGCAGCTTTCAGCTGTTCGTGAATCCTCCCACCAGCTCGCCGACATCCAACAGCAGATGAAAGAGCTGCTCATGAAAACCACATCACACAGATTCCTGTTCAGCTGCGGCGCTACAACAGAGTTAATAATTCACGTCATTCAGAGGCTCTGCTCGCCGTCAGCAGAGGATTCTGGGTAACGGCGCTGAAGAATAACAGCTACCAGAGCTTCAAACTGTAGACAAACAGCAGACGAGGCTAACGCATGAGCTGCAGAGAGGTTTTGTCCTGGTGGCCAAACACGGTACTGCAACTAAAAACTCCCTCACAGCCCAGAAATCCTTCTTCATGTCCTCCGTCCTAAAACAGAGTCTGTTACACACGGTCAGTTTTTACTCTTTGGATTATCAATCCAAAAAATGAAGAAGAAAAATCAGAAGAGAAAAACAAAGACTGATATTTATTATCGATC